>NC_138771.1:467155184-467367684 GCF_965119305.1 Pelophylax lessonae | reverse complement strand
TCTTCCTGGTGAGGAACCCCACATACCTGTCTTTGAATCCACCATTTTGGATACAACAACCTTGACCATAGGTCCAAGAAATGTCCACTCACGTATACCTTTTACAGCATGTTACTGCAAATGATACTTCTTCAATTAATAGATTGACATGCTGGCAAAACTTTTGTGCAGAATATCATCAACAATCACATTTGTGATGCAGCAGACTTACGAGTGCAGAGTACAATTACACCTCTTCAGCTAGCTGCCCTTATCTTTCTTCTAGAAAGCACCACAGGCTAGTCATTGAGCCCAAGGCCTTCGAACCCCACGCCACAGGACCCGCAGCTGAGGGTCATGGGTGACATGATCCCTCCATTAGCATACTGCTCCTCTCACAATGTCCCCTCTCCAGTCCTGGTCAACTGGGCACATTCTTTGATGTTTTCTGCTCCCAGGTTATCTGTTCTCACACACATTAGAGTTGCCGAGGCCATACGCACCAATCTACAGTTAGTCTTCACGTGTTCTGTACCACCCACCCTGGAAGTTCAGCCATGCCAAGGACTGTTTATGGCAGCTGCAATTTAGGATTACAGCCTAATATCCCAGGGTTATCCAGCTTTCATACCCTGTTCCCCCTGGGCTCCATCCACAGCTTGTATTATATGGGCACCAGTTCTACTCTTGGCATCACTACAGGAGGGCTTTCTCTAAAAGGGAAGCTAACACCTGCTTAAAATCTTCCCTTTACCATGCCATAATGGCAACAGAGCCACCTAGTGACAGGGAGGCTACCTGCACCTGCTGACATAGGGACTGTGACACGTCGAAACATTGGTGTAAAAAAACATTTATATTCTTCTTGTTTGTTTATGGAAGTCTTTTGAGTGCCTTCTATACCTGTTTCTGGATAACCTATTTGGTGTGGAGCATCAAGGTATCTATTTTGAATTGAGAGTTGATACTGCATCTCTACATTTACAATACTGTATATACTGTATTTATATATGTATAATATATATATATATATATATATATATATATATATACAGTATACACACCTCTGATATAAATTAAGCTATTAATGACTTGAATCTCCTGCTATAAAACGTTCACCTTTGATGACATTATAGAATAAACACATTTAGCAGCATGTTAACTTGCTGAAGTATCATTTTCGACGACCTCATTAATGTCATTTAATTAAAACTTCTTGCTCTTGACTTTGATGCTGGTGTTGGCAAAAAAATAAATAAATATGAAAAAAAAAAAAAGAAGATGAGCCAAATAAAAAAGGATGGGAAAGAGGTGTCGGTAGTGGAGGGGGTAGGGGAGTGAGGGAGGGTGGGCCACAAAAGATAAATATCAGAGACAGCTAATGAATACCAATTATAGACCTTTCTCCATGCAAGCATGCAGCAAATATACTAAAACACAGCAAGTTTTTTAATCAAACACGACATCCGCTAGCTGCAAATTTACCTTTAATAATCTCTAATGCTTATTGATCAATTATAAACAGAATATTGTTTTTGTTTGTTTTGTTTTTTTTATTTCTTTATCCTCAGACCTTAAGCAATTTTTTTGTTTTTGTTTAAGATAATGAAATACCAAGCTACAGCAACACCATAATAAGCGCTAATTAGCAAAAGGCTATTCTCAATGTAATTTTATAATTAGGTAGCAAGCAGGACTGGGGTGTAGGTATCTAATTAGGAAAGCCTCTGAACTTGTGGCAGGAGCCTTGACGGGAGCCATTTTGTGAGGCCTGCCTGGATTTACATATACAAATAGTGACTGTTTGTTAGGGCACAGTCAGTGAATTATTGCCTGAGGGAGGTTAACCTCTCCAAGCTTGTGTGCCATACCTGAGGGAATACGCAAAGCAGCTGAGGTCTTGTTTTTTTTTTTTTTTTTTCTGTGAGAGTGAGTTTGGCTTAATGCAATGTAGGCAGCCCCGCTTGCCATTATCAACGCGTAGCACATACAAATATGTGTAAATGTCAGTCATTTCCCTTGGGCCTCTTATTTTGTTGGTCCAAGTACTCTTATGGTGGTATTGAAAGTGTCAGAGGGCACAGGAAGCATAACAGATAGTAATAAAATCATTTGAGGAGAAAGGAGCTAAAAGTGAAAACTGTAACAAGCTGGCTGCATTTTAAGGTGATGGCGGTCATTTGTGAGTTAATACTCCATAAAATTACAGTGAAGGGAAAAGTATAGTCTTTTTATAGTGTACTTTTACACATGAACAGTATGTGAATGTGATCATTTTATTGAAAATTAGGCTATTAATGTTTGAAAAAAATTACCTCTGTGCCTAACTCATAAATCTGTGTGTATGTGGGGGCAGCCATATTTGCACTTTATATGGAGCCCCTGCTTCCTGCTTAGAAGTAAAGCACATTTGCTGTGTTGTACTGATTCTCTTTTTGTTGGGGGTTTGTCCGCCCTCTGACATTCCTGTAGACCCATCATTATAAAGGCTGCCCTACTGGCTGAAAGAAATGTGCAGGAAGTTTAGCCAGTCAGCCCTGGGATTTGGCAGTGACAAGCAGGTTTGGGAGGCTCTAGGTGCATGCACTTTGTAATTGCAACAGTTTTCCTCCTTTTGTACCTTTATTGAAACTAAACGCCCCAGAGATACTCACCCTCACTTTCCAGCAATGCATCAGTTGGCTGCTGTAATTTTCTCCCTGATGCCGGGTTTTTTACCTCTTGCCTGGCTGGTGGGGGATGACGTCATCCTGCACATGTGCATGAGAGTCAGTTATTCCGATACAGTCGTAGTATGCAAGCACAGCTCAGTGTGCATTCAGGAGAAAGCTGTGAGCAAGCAGGTAAGTTTGTATTATTGCAGAAGAGACATGGCATGTCTCTTCTGCAATAAAAAACTGCCTGCTGGCAATTTTCAAAAATGTAGGTTTAGTTCCAATTTAACCTCTTCCTGCCGATGGTCGCATATATGCGGCCTCTCAGCAGGTGGGCTTTAATGCCGAGAGGCCGCATATATGCAGCCCTATGTAATAAAAATTCTGTGCTGAGAGCGTGCGCATTGGGGCGACCAGAAAGCTCCCGATGCATACTTGCGATAAGGAGCTTTCCGATCATGTGACCACTGTGACAGTCAGTCACAGTGGTCACATGACCCGAATGCCCTCCTCCGCCTCCCGGCATTTAGAAGCTCATAAAGGGCTGGGAGGCAGTGGCAGGGAGAGGTTAAGCATAGATTTTATACATATCCCCTGATAAATACGGATGGCCACTAGATGGAGTATTAAGAAATCTGTACATGCATAATACAATATGAAACAAATAAATGTGTTATGCTATTGATTTAAACTGTTTATTATGACAAATCATGTGTGAATAACAATCAGAAATTAAATAAAATATAAAAAAATCACATGCACTGTCACAAAAAATACACAAACATATAAAGTGCAACATATAAATTGCTTTAAATTAACGCTCCACCTCCCAAGGCATGCTTGATGATGTCATCGCTACACTCCGCCCGACATACGTTTCATCTCAAAAGACGTCTTCCAGGGGCATTCATATAATACAATAATCATAATATGGAACAGCAGCAATCAAAAAGGTCAAAAAGACTTTCTGGTAAATGTTACAGTGTTAACTGAAAATGTGTACCTAATGATTAGAAACTGTGATTTCCCTTTAACCCCATGTAATCATACTAAAATTCCTTGTGTAATAGCATACATAACTATTTTTCTATTAATTTATTGATCTGTCTATCTATCCATCTACATTGTATGTATGTGTTTATCTATCTATCTATCTATCTATCTATCTATCTATCTATCTATCTATCTATCTATCTATCTATCTATCTATCTATCTATCTATCTATCTATCTATCTATCTATCTATCTATCTATCTATCTATCTATCTATCTATCTATCTATCTATCTATCTATCTATCTATCTATCTATCTATCTATCTATCTATCTATCTATCTATCTATATGTCTGTCTGTCTGTCTGTCTGTCTGTCTATCTATCTATTCTTTCATCCAATGTCTATTTATCTCTGTTTTTATATCTCATACCTTTTTCGCTTGGAACTATATATGGTTTCAAAAGGCTCCTCTCAGTACATAGAGTTAAAGCTGCAGTTGAGAATTTCTAATGAAACAAAACTGTTGGTCTCAGCTTATTCTGAGGCTCGCTAGTTCTTAGCCTCACCTGGTAGAGAGTCAGCAGTTTTTCCAGGAAAATACGTAGGGAAGGGGTCATTTTCCATCCGCATGGGTTTGGGGACTGTCATGTGGACTTTATTGTTTATATCGGCAAAGGAAAACTACAAAAGAAAGAATAAAGTTCATTAGAACAGGACCATATTCATGGCAGATTAGCCATCCATTGGCTTTCACGCGCTGGGAACTACAAGTCACAGCACATCCAGTGCAAGTCCAGTCACCCAGTAATGACAGATACATATTGTTCATCAACATATCTGTGGATGCTCTTCATAGCTCGGTTGCATAAATTGTTTTTATCTGGTCTTTTTTTTTTTTTTTTATCTGGTCCTTTTCTTAATCTGCAGAGCCATCTGGTAATGAGAGAGTTGAAAGAAAAAATATTGCATTTCTAAGACAGATTTGAAGGGGTTTGTTCCTTTAAGTGAAACCTTTCTGTTGCTCGCTGCCTCTCTTTTAATTTCTCCCCCCACCTCCTCCAAGAAATGAAAACTTAATTCAATAATAAATGAGTTTAAGGACTGCAGAAGAGTCACTTAACTTAAATCTTTCTGTAGAGGTTCTCACTTAGGCATCTTGAAGGACAGTAAATCTCGCCAGAGGAGGGGAGGGGAGCAGGCACTGCAAGTTCACTGAATCAGAATCAGGAGAAAGAGAGAGAGAGGGATTCTCTGGGGATGATTATAACCAAGCTAGCCATTCATAGGGGATCTGATCAATAGTTTGTAAACCAAAAATATGGAGGCCTTTTTATTTTTATAGTGACATGCGCAGCATTCACTGTTCTGTATGAACTGCTTAAACTTACACAGGGCATTATATGATGGCTGCAACAAAGGGGAAGGCCCAACAGGTATGGGCTGTGATGATGAATATAAATGGGTCAAGGTTTTTTTTTTAAAAAAACACTCTTGCCCTCAATAGGCAAGTTAATGTAATCTTAATGAAGCTAAGGTCATCTTAATGAAGCCACAATCTCTAAAGGTTTGCTTGTAATGCAATCACTGTCAATGGTCACCATGCTGCACCAACCTCTAACATTATGCATCTTAAAGTGGAACTCCATACAAAGTATGTTTATAAGTATTGGGTTAGATGGGGAAGGCTTTTGAACCTCTGTCCTCTGTCACATTTTATATTGTAGCCTCGTGTTGACTTTCCCTCTCTTTTCTCCTCAATAAAAATGCAGACAGCCACATAAACTTGTAACATGAGATATAAAAGACAATATTACAAATATGTTTATAATTCAGTGTCCAGTTACTACAAATGTGGCGTCATCTCAATAGGCCTTCAGTCCTAAATTTACATCTAATTGCTAATGAATCTCTGACAGGATCCTGTAGGCTTGTACTTGTGTATAAAGTTAATCAACTATCACTTCACAAACCCACAAACCATCAAAGAGTCCTCACAGACCTTGCAACTCAGCAGGGAGAAAGAAACTAAGCTTCCACACAGTCTGCGATCAACATTCATTTACTTAGATCAGAGGGAATATGTTTAATCTCTCATATGATAGAAAATATTAGTCATAGGAAGATGAGAGTTATACCTTCTGATAATTTGCACTTTGAACTGCATGCAGATGCAAAATGGTACGTCCTGGTCTTATAGAACCACCTAGTAACTGACTAAATGACCATGCTTGTGGAAACCAAGTGGTATTTGGACTTTCTGTGATTAGAATGATAACTGGTGTCGAAAATCCTAACTCCAATCTGGCCATCAAAACTGGCTGGTCCGAATAACCTTCAAGAGGCAAGAACTCTTCTCATATCATATGAGGTTCCACCACCAAAGGTGATAGGCCATCTTTCCTATATAAATTTTCTTTCCTGCATGAAAATGAACATGGTAATTCATTAGCCAGTATGTCTGAAAATACTGTGGCTAATGGATGTTTGGTGCGCTCCCACCAACAGAGTGAAACAATAATGTCCAAATGGTAAAGCTTATATCTGTTTGTCTCCCTTCCTTTTTTATAGCAATAACCAATATTTCTGTAAGTCAATTTTCTTATCTTTTGCAATTATTACTTTTGCACATTTTTCTAGGCACTGCCAATCTAGGGATAATAAATATAAATATTGATAAGTTGGCATCCCGTGTACTAAGTTAAGATTCTAGAGAGTCTATGGTGTGTGCGTGTTGCATTGTATTATGCTCAGTTACAAGTTCACTGCTAATCTGCATGAAATTGCATAGTATGGCTGTGCCCTCATGTTCTCTGTAATTGCACTGGTTGGCAGACAGAGACAGGCAATATGATTGCATGAAGATTAGTGTCAGTGTGTTGATGCTATTGTGGGACAGATCTCATTGCTAGCAACAGAGATGTGTGTGTGTAGTAGAAAAAGTGAAAGTCCACAAGGATTGTACCCCACAGGATAGCATTGAGAATCTCAAAAGTGTGTAACCTAGCTGCTACACAACCCTTAGCGTGCACCATATTGTATGCAAAATATCTGTTTGTGTGTCTGGCCATCTAGATTTTGGATAAATCTCCCTCTAGTTGTGGTTGATGATATTGTAGGCTGTGATAACGTCTTCACAGCCTTCCAAAAAGCTCTTTCCTCTTCCCTTCTCCATCAAACAAGGATCTTCACAGCCTTCGTTTACTTTCACAAAGTAAGCTCTTTCTTCATCCCTCGTTCACCAAATAAGAATCTTGCCCCAGTTAACATGTTGCTGTGGGCGTGATTTTGTGACATTATCTATAAGATGTTTGTACCCTTCCTCACTCTATCTGAAACAATACAAAAAATGTGGTTGTAGTTCCACTTTAAAAATAAGTAAAAGCCAAGGTGGAAAGATGGGGGCAGAAATGTCCCCTTTTTGTCTCCCAGTAGTTCTATTAAGCCAGCGGGTGGTAAATACACTCACATCCACCCAAAACAGAAATAGCAGTTAACAAGGCCTATGTCTGTATTGCCAAAAATCTATATATCGATATATAATGTGCAAAGATAATATCAAAAATAAAGCTCAAGAACAAAATCATGAACCAATGTGATGTATAAATTACACATACAAATTTACATTACCCTTGGACTTTAAATGAAGTCAGAAGCACATAACATTGACATAGTAAAGTAATAATCCCTGGAAACAGTGGTTTAGACCTTTCGTTTAGGTAGCAGTGTCAGTTGGACTGGGCTCCTTTTTTTTTCTTGGATCATTGTGGACACATTTTGGATTACAGCCCTAGTATGCAGAACTATGAAAAGTCTCATAGACTATTGTGGACATCACTACTATCTGTAGATTTACACTTTTTGAAGTCCACCTGTCCTCAATCTGTACTGTTGGTCCCCATGGGTCATACTCCCACAGTTCCCAGGATAGACATTCCCAGGTGCCTCTAATCCTCAGTACCACAATGTTCAGTTTTGAACTGATCTACATGCACCCTGCATTTACTCTTGAGGAAGTGGACGTTGCTCCATGAAATGCGTTGACATTTTGGATGCAGTTTTGCAATAATCATATGGACCTCATATTTACGCTATGAATTAATTTATTGTAATCTTTAAGTGAATATTGTGTTTGTGTGTATATATATATACATATATATACATATATATATACATATATATATATATATATATATATATATATATATATATATATATACATACATAGATAGATAGATAGATAGATAGATAGATAGATAGATAGATAGATAGATAGATAGATAGATAGATAGATAGATAGATAGATAGATGAAAGTATATATATACCTATCAGCTGCAAAAAATTACATATTTTTAACTGTATTTTGCTACTTTCAGGTTTTTATATATTTGGATTAATACATGTGTAATTATGTGCATTAATTATTTTACTACTTGATTGTCATGTGCTTCATTTAAAGTCCCAGGGTAATGTAAATTTGCACGTATAGATTTAGGGATGGAGGCACATAACTGCAGCAAATGGCACTCCAGACCACAATTCTATATGTATAAATTATACACTTTTTAAAGAAACAAAATAAAATAAGTAATTAACAGTGCTCATGACCTCAGCAAAGCCCATAAAGGTCTAAGGGGTGCTTCAAATATCCAAAGGAAAGCTCCCAGAAATCCAGTGAAGACAGGAGTGAAGTTGGATGCTTACCAGAATCCAGGAGCTTTCAAGCTACTGAGAAGCCAACGGCGCTTTAGGGAAAAATCCCTAACATGCTTGTGGTAGGTATTGCAATCCATCGAATCCCTCAGGCTTCACTTCATCTCAACTCACAAGAATCAGGAACATGTAAAATATACAAGCTCATATGCAATGTACAATATGTGCAATATATCCTTTAAATACTGTTTAATAAGTTAAAAAAAGTTTTGAAAAAGTGGACTCACATTACATTAGAACAAAACCAGCATCAATAATCAATTAGCTGCAGTGCTTGTACCATCCACTATGTATTCCTTCCGGCTGGTTGCTGCTGTGCATGATGACACCACATTAGGCACCATCCGACGCGTCTCTATATAAGAAATTAGAAATATTATTAATGTGTATCTAAAGCCAAGTATAGAGCACTGAGCAGCTACAACCCTGGTCAGATTTGCTAGCTGTTTGCAGTTCTACTCTGTCAGTTTTTTTGTTGGCAATAAATATGAAGGAAAATCCAAAATTTCAAAGTGTCAACAGAACAGGAAACAGAGGGGACATATCCAATGGGGGACTGTCTAAAGCAGACCATGCATGGATCGAAATTCAGCCAGTTCAGCAAGGACCGGCAGAAATTCCATCCATGTATGGGCAGGAAGCTTGTACAGAAGTCAATCTACCAATAGACTTCTGCACAAACGCCCTGTCAGATTTTCCTCACTTGATCAGTTCCGCCAGCTATAGCCTGCAAAGCTGATCAATGTATTCTGACAGAGGTCTCCCCACTGCCAGAATACAATAGCTCAGCAGGGAGGATTCCCCCATCCATATCGAGTGTGGGGATGGGGGAATCAAGTCATAATTTTTTTTCAACCCACTGGTAGAATGAAAAAAAAAAAGACTAATTTATGGCCTGCCTAAGAGAGGTTGATTATTTTACTTCTTGAATGTCATGTGCTTCATTTAACCACTTCTGGACTGGAAGGTTTTACCCCCTAATGACCAGGCCATTTTTCGCAATTTGGCAATGTGTGACTTTAACTGGTAATTGGGCAGTCATGCAATGCCCTACCCAAACAAATTGTATGTCCTTTTTTCCCCACAAATAGGGCTTTCTTTTGGTGGTATTTGATCACCTCTGCGGTTTTTATTTTTTGTGATATGAATGACAAAAGACCAAAAATTTTGAGAAAAAAATTACATTTTCTACTTTTTCTTATAAAAATATCCCATAAACTCAATTTTAGGCCAAAATGTATTTGGCTACATATCTTTGATAAAAAAAAAAACTCAATAGGCGTATATTTATTGGTTTGCGCAAAAGTTAAAGTGTCTACATACTATGGTGTAAATACTGGAACTTACACAGGTTTTACTTTCTGACTGCCTATCTCATTTGAAGTGCTAAAATGGCAGGGCAGTACAAACCCCCCCAAATTACCCCTTTTTGGAAAATAGACACACCAAGAAATTCCCTGAGAGGCATGTTGAGCCCATTGAATATAAATTTTTTGGTCACAGGTGTTTGAAAAATGACAAAAAAAAAAAAAAACATTTTTTTTTTTTTACACAAAGTTGTCATTGAAATGATATATTGCTCACGCATGCCATAGGTATATGTGGAATTACACCCCAAAATACATTCTTCTGCCTCTCCTGAGTATGAGGCTACCCCATGTGTGAGACTTTTTGGCAGTCTAGCCACGTACAGGGCCCCGAAAACCCATCACTGCCTTCAGGCTTTCTAAATTGTTGATTTCACTCCTCACTACCTATCAGTTTTGGAGGCCCATGAAATGCCAAGATAGCACAACAAAGGGTCAACTCGGGAGTGATCAGGGGGTTAAATGAGTGTCTATGTGTACTGGGATCAATGTAGTGCTTGTGTACTCACAGTTGATGTTCTCTTCTCTCACCCTGGTACCGAAAAGGGCTCCAGGAGAGAAGATTTCATCATTTCCTGTGCCTGTGTTTACATTACACAGGCACAGGTTGTTCTGCAATTGGTCAGCACCAATCAACAGGTCCAGCCCAAAAATCATTGGCCTGGATCTGATGACCGATCTGTTCTGAACCGAATCAGAACATTGCGGAGACGCCGGGCACGCGTGCCCCCTAGCCCCGTGCGCGACCAAGGTACAGTTATGTCGATTTGAGTAGCTGAGCCACCTTGCCGCAGTAAAACTACTGCGGAAAGTTGACAACTGGTTAAAGTCCCAGGGTAAAGTAAATTTGCATGTTTAGGTTTAGAGATGGAGGCACCTGCTGGTTGAAAAAAAAAATGACTCATTTATGGGCTGCCTAAGAGAGGTTTACTGTACCTCTGTTCCTACTAACGTTCTGCTGTGCATACAGGAAAATGGACAAATGGACACAGACAAAAAATGAAAAAACATAGGTTGGTTAAATGAGTTTTAACCAACCTATACTCTATTGAAAATGAAAATAAAAGTCTTGGTTTTAGATATACAGTACTTTTTTAGAAGTGATTTTGTATTGTGCAGGGCAATTAAAAATCTAAAATATATTGGCTGCTTCGAAAAAATATATTACTATTGTTTATTAACTTCCGATCAATTCAATAAAGAATTTTTTGTTCTTTGGTCAATTTTTTGGGACAAACTCGACTTATATGAGAAGCCTTTCAGAAATTAATTGCACCTAGACAGTTGGGTATATTACTATTGTATGGTCACCCCTTTGAAAACTAAGCTGTGCTAAGCTGTACGGGTCTCTTTGTTCGAATCCTCCCTCCAAATCATTACATCTCTATATGGACGGAAGGCTACAAAAGGTTCCTGCAAGGAGATTAGAGCAACTTGTGATCACTCGATGCCACAGACAGATGGGGAAATTATAGGGTCCCTTACAAGTCTGTGTGACACAGATGGCTTCAGCCTGGTGGGGATTATGACCTGGCTGTAGCCTAGGTGCCATACTAAAGAGGCCCTGTCTTCATGCCAAATATAAAGGCACATGGTGCATTTAGAGGGGAGGAATGTCCTTTACCTTTCTCCTTGGTTTTTTTTTTTTTTTTGTATAATCAATAGAGAAGAGGCTGAATGTCCCCATCATAGATGTAGACATCAGACCTTCCCTACTATTGCATTAGATACATTTAATTACATAAATTCTAATTTAGGACATTCTGGGAGATGCTTTGGTGTTCTGCTTACCTTAAAGCTCCAGGAAGGTAAAAAAGGACCAATGAATGTAGTTATTAAAAGCACCAATTAATGTAGTCATATGGGACGCAGATAGAAAAAACAGCCTCATGGATTTTTACCTTTCCCTAATGCCTATTAAGAACAAATTATATGTAATTTTAATTACAACTACTTTAAGTACCTGGATTTTACTTGATAGTAGCCTCCTGTAGTCCTGTGCATAGCAGCACTCAGACTAGGAGAAGAAGGGGAAGCATTAGCAGCCAATCAGCTTTGGTTCTTGCAGATATACTGACTAGAAATATGTTGGCAGGTGGAAAGAGCAGAGGAATGAGCTTATCAGCATCCTGCTCCTCCTTCACTTTCTAACGGCTGGGGTCAGAAGTTGACCAAGCTGTGTTTCCTAACCGCAGAAGAAAAAAGTCAGGTCACCAACCTGGCTGCACTTTCTGGCAAGGTTGTGTAAATCTCAGGACTGGATGGATTGAGTTGCTGTGCTTTAGCAAGTAAAACAGCTGCTATACTGTATATGGTTTACTACTGTATTTTTAGCCGTTGGTCTGGAGCTAAACTGTAAAGGATACCAGTACTGAGTAAATATGAAGGATGCCATTACCAAAGCATAAGGTGAATCACAAAAAGAGGGAAAGAAGCATAATTAAGTTAGAACCCTTCTGGGCCCATGAAATAAATAAACATACAGTAATAACAACAAAAAAGACAGAGACTCTGACACTTCCCTGTTATATATATATAAAAAAAAAAAGTATTTTATTGATGTGTGTGTCCCCCTGAAAGCTTTCCATTTTCTTCCTGTATAGGTGCCACACAGGCAAGTAGGATATATAACAGAAAGTCAGCATTGGCTGCTTTCACATGTCTCTTAGTGCAGGTTTTATCTAAAATTGAAGTTAAGGCAAATGTAAGAGCCACAAATGAATGCAGCTCTGTATTTATTATTACATCATGAGACATCGCAGGGAGCCAATCAATAAAGACATGGACTAAGTTGAGGAGAGTGCAATGATAAAGGGAGATGAGCTAATCAGTGTTATGCTTTTTCTTTCACTATCCAGTCACAGGCTGGGGGAGGGGCCAATTTACACCGCAACATAGAGTGTCAGAAGCACTTCACTGCTCTGGCTGCCCTGCGTTGCCGGCTGCGCTAGGGGGCAGTGTGGTGCACGATTTATCGCATCGGACTGTTCTTTTTTTTAAATTTAATTTGTATGAGCTTGACTATGGTAGCTCAGAGGTATCCATATGACTACTACATAACCCCTTATAAGCTCCAACCCCCCCCCCCCATTTTACCCCATTAAGACACAAGGTGGAGTTAAACGGCCTTCCGGCCTTTTATTAAACAACAGAAACCAAAGCTAGATGTCCCCAGCCACAGAACACTGACTCAGGGACATTACCACTTGCCCCACAGACCTTACAGGTCTAACACTACCTGGTCCCTCTCATTGAACCATACCCAACCAGAGGACACCATACCAACGTTGGTTCCACACTTGTATCCCACCAACAGATTTCAAACCCCATCCAAGGGGTCCCAACAGCCATCTCTATACCTGCCCCTCCAACGGACTAACCCTATCTCAGGGAGGGAGGGCGGGACGTTCATCCGATGGCTCCCAACTCTGACTGTTACTACAGTCTTTTCTTCTATGCTCCTCCCCGTAACCCTGTCTACTCAACCAATAATGTAAGTAAGACTCCCACCTCTATCTTTTGTACATTACCTCTCTGCTGTCTGGTTCCCCTTCCACCCTTTCATGGTAGCCCTACGCTTCATTCATTCCTCCTAGCTCTGGGCCTTCCTTTATTTGAAGTATACAAAACGTACATTTCATTTACTGCAATGTCCAGAAACATGCTGTGCTGCGCTGCCTGGCATTACAGTATGATTCGGGCTGGTGGGCAGCATGTTCATGCACTAAAACATCTGTCACTTCACATTGGGGTTGATTTACTAAAGGGAAAAACACTGTGCACTTTGAAAAGGGCAGTTGCACTCTGTAAGTGCAGTTTTTCCAGAGCTTAGTAAATTAGGGGAGCTTTGCAGACTTTCATCATCCAATCATGTGCAAGCAAAATTGCTCTTTTTTTTATTATTATTATTTTCCTTGCATGTGATTGGGTATTATTTGCCAAGTAAAGCCTTACCTCATTTACTAAGCTCTGGAACAACGTCACTTGCAGAGGGCAACTGCACTTTGCAAAGTGCACAGTCTATTTCCCTTTAGTAAATCAACCCCTATGTGCAGTGACAGATGTTTTAGTGCATGAACATGCATGTTTCCGGACATTGCAGTAAATGAATTGTACTGATGAGGTCTTCTCCCCTGCTTTTACAGGGCTCTGCTATGTGGCAGAGCTGGGTAAACCTTAGGACTGGATGGACAGAAACATAACTCTTTTGGCATGTAAAATAGCCCATATACATATTTTATTTAGCTGCTTCCCTAGAGTTCAGCTTGAAATAATGATGAAATATGGTATACAGAGCAAACCGTATTCCAGAAAGAAATGCTATAGAGGTGAACTATTAAAAGCCAAGAGTACAGTGTAGGTCACTGACTGCAGCCACTCAGCCGCATGACTAGAAGTATGCTGTTTTGTAGGGAGCACATAATACAGGCGAAGGAAATCTTTTAAGAGGAAGGGATTAGAAAGCAGAGAGAGTCCAATTGCTTTCCCTTGTGCAGGCACACATTAGTACATGGGAGGAGGTGCATCTAGTTCAAATCCCCGTGTCATCCCCTTATGTCACCTCATTTGCCACCCACATCAAACCCAGACGCAAAAGGGATTTGTGATTGACAGATTCGACATGCAACAGTGCATGCTTATAAGAGAGCGGCAAAATGATTCCTGTAATGACTTTGCTGTAAATATAGGCAGAATTGAAATAATGGCAGGATTAGGGTAATATTCATCCACTGCTTCAGCAAACAGCCTGATCCCCTGGCAGAGTAATAGCCACTCACAGGGGTTCCAACTCTGATTATTAACCCATCAGTAATTTATTAAACCTCATGCTGCAGCCTTGTGTCCTGACCTCTGATATATGAATAGAAGGTGATCTCACCTAGCTATTGCTCCCTGGGCCTAAATAGCCCAATTAAAAACCATGACATGAAACCAGAGGAGCAGATGCAAGTCCAAAAGGTTATTCATTATGTCTGGTGTCAGCTGTTAGAGGAAAGTGGGCCAAATGTGAGACAGAAGACCTGCATGGGCTGGAGATGCAATAAAGCCACTGTTAGGAAACTTTTCTACAGTTGCACTGATGACTGCTAGTATTCACCATGAGCATGATTTGTTTTGTGTTATACCTCTACCACTAGATCTACTCTATGTTCTGTGAGTATGTCTAGCTCAAAAACCCACCTTTTAGACAAACTCTTGTTTTTGAATGATATTCCACAGATTCTCATTTAAAGAAGATTTCCAGTCTTTAAAAAAAAAAATAATAATAATTAAAAGTCCGCAGCTACAAATGCTGTAGCTGCTGACTTTTAAAGAGGAAGTCAACTCTCTCTTTGTACTTGTACCTACAGGTAAGCCTATAATAAGGCTTCCCTTTAGATACTGTGAATATCTCCTAAATCGGCGCATGCGCTTTGAAGGTCCAACTTACTGTTCCAGATCTTCAGAGCCCGTGCCACAAAGAGGCGGCTCCCACGCGCATGCGCAGGAGTGACGTCATTGCGGCTCTGGTCACTTACAGTGCCGGTGCCCAGGAACCCAGAAGAAACACAGAGGAAAATGTCTGCCATCTCAACGGGGCGCGGGCACCGCTGAGACAGCTTCATTCTAAGGTAAGTATTTCATAATGAGCTTGTATGCTCATTATGACTTTGTCTTACAGGATTTTTTGGGTCCCCCCCCCCCCCCCGGGTTTACAACCTCTTTAATATAAGGACATCTACCTGTCCAGGGATCCCGCAATGTTGGCACCCATAGCATAGTTGCCAACATTTGAAATAAATTTACAGGGACACTTTGCAGCACAGCTATTAATTACCACACCCACTTCCCTGAAGCTCTGCCCACTCTGCATGATTATTCTCCGCCTACTTATCATCAGATTATAGGGTCTTTCAATATAGAGAGAATTACAGGAAATTAAAAAGGGGATTTCAAACTTAAGGCCAAAGTAGCAGAGTTGGAATAATTCTCCCATTCAGCTGCACTACTTCTGCGTAACATTTACGGGCGCTTCCAGGGACAATGTAAATTACCCGGGACAGGCTCCTATTTGCAGGGACTGTACCGGCATAAAAGGTACAGGTGGCAAGTATGCCATAGTTAATTCGCCTATTGGCTTTGGGTGCAAGCACCAGCATCTGTAGTAAGGAAAACAGAAAGTGAAGCCTTGTGTCTTCACAGCTTGTTTCCTAATGCTCATGTGCTAGCCGGACTGCACTTTTTGAATGGTCTCCTCATTCTATGGGTCCAATGTGTGTCCCAGAAGGCACCGGGGTGAAGGAGAAGGGGGCCAGAAATGATGTAGTTCACCGTGGGGCGATCTTACTAAGACGTCGAAGCAGGTACCTGTCAAAACCAGGTACCTGCTTCTCCGAAAAAGTGCCAAATGTGGCAATGGAGGGGGTGGGGGGGGTGGGAGTGCGAACAAGCGGAGCTTCCCCTTTTGGGTGGAGTTCCGCTTTAAAGGACGTTTCTATGTTAGGCTACATGTACACTGGAACTCCCCTAGACATGGCAAAGAAACACAAAACGCGTGTAAATGCAGTAACGTACCACAATTAGCGCTTGGGCATTTATTAATTTAATTGACCAGAGTACTTGCCATTGAAAGTAATAAATGCCAAAGTGCTAAATGGCTAAAGCTTAGGCATGTTTTTGCTTCCTTTGGCTTTTTTTGCTCAAAACATTCCTCTCCTGAACGCGATTATTTTGTGTTTAGGAGAGGGAGGTTTAACTGCCCTTAAACTCTGCTGCTCCTAAACTCTGGTAAAAGCCTATGTGTGCATGAACACATAGGGGTTGATTTACTAAATCTGTAGAGTGCAAAATCTGGTGCAGCTCTGCTTAGAAACCAATCAGCTTCCAGGTTTTATTGTCAAATGTCAAAGCTTAATTTAAGAAGCTGAAGTTAGAAGCTGATTGGCTACCATGCACAGCATCACCATATTCTGCACTCTCCAGTTTTAGTAAATCAGCCCCATAGGCTTTTGTTGAGTTTTGTTCAGGGGCTTTGGCAAAAAAACTCAAATTGAGGAGCAGCAGTGTACATGAGGCCTTACAGTTTTTTCTCAGCACTTGTTTGTTTGCATGCCGAGCTGGTTCACCACTGCACCATGGAGTTTGCACCTTCTATATTACTTCCTAACATCTGAAAATCAACCTGTGGCCAGACTAAGGACATAAAGGTGGACCTTGCAGTAAATCACCTACTATTACCTGTAATGGAAAAGGTTAGGGTTTATACCTACCTCATCCATGTTATGAGCCCGTGGCCTCTAGATTGGGGTGGCATCACCTTCTAACTTGAATCTGGGAAAAACAGATTAGCTGAAATCTGATGAGAAGGTGCTATTGCAATGGATTGGAGTGTCTTCTTGAAAGGTTTTGCCGCTGTGCATTTCACATTAATCTTCCCAAGCATGTCCAGCAATGTGGAAGATGGAGATATGGTAAGTATAAATCTAAAGTTTTTCCTTACAGGTAAATTGTACAATAACTAACAGCAGGTGGTTTGTAAAAGGGGGGAGGGGGCTTTCACAATTTTAAAGAATTTCTAAACTCCCCAATTTTTTTTACATTTTGGGTAGAGTAAGCAAGGATTAGAAACCCTGTCGAGTTCTTACTGCTGTCTCCTGGTACTCATTACCACTGGGAATGAAATTGAATTGAAAATCCAAAAATTTGGGGTGCTGCCTAGAACAAGAATAGTCAGGAAACCTTCCAATGGGGACACTTGTTTTGAGGACAACTGTCACTCATTTTTAAGAATTGTCCTCTCACTTCCTGGAAGTGAAGCTAAAAGGGAATAGAAATAGAGTCCATATGGCAAAAAAAAAAGCTCATTGGGGTTTTATGTATTCTCTGCTTTTGCAAAAAATAAAATTTTTGCTTTAACTATACATTAAAATGTATATCAGCCTAAAAGTTTTTACATTTTTAGTTTTAAATAAAGTGTAGAATGATCAAAGCCCTGTTTTTTTTTGTGTTTGTTTTTTACCTGTCTGTGTCTTGTTGGGAAGATTTCCCATCATTTTACATTACAGAGACAAAACAGGAAACAAAAAGAGATATCTCCAAAGCCAGAATCTATCTTAGACAGTTGTCACCAGGGCAGGTTATGTAGTTATTAAGGACCAGAGTTAAATGCCCAGGTAGACTAAAAGCTCTTGAGAGTAAAGTCCAATTTTCATTTGTTTCATGTTAATGGTTATTGTTGTAGACTGTATATAAGGATTGAAAAACAACATTGCATGTTGGTTGAAGGTTGAAACCTTTAGGTGACCTCAGAGGAATGTCTCTGCTAGCTCCTGGGAGGATCCTTCTGTAGCTGTTCCAGACTCTTCCAATGAAAAAGGGACGTAAAAAAGCATAGCTGAACTAGTCTACATCCTTGGAATCCCGTACAAGCAACATGAGTCTCTGGCCAGGGAAGAGGAAGCCTGAGATAGCCTGCCCAAATGACTACAATACCCTCAAGAGTATTTGGGTCATTGTAAAAAGAACTAAATTTGGTGCCAAAGCAACCAATCACATTCCATCCAAAATGCACATCCACTCTTCCTCAATTATTTATTAAGTTCCAGAGGGATCTGTTTTGTCCCATATTAGCCAATAACATTCCACAGTTTATTCATAGTAATTTTCTAGTGATGGTATAATCCTAATTGGTTGCTCTAATGCAACACAGACTAAGGGAGTTCCACCCTCAGATACCTTTTTAAATTATGCTGATTTACCTTTTATTGTGAAACATGCAGTCTCTTTATATCACAACCACTGGCAAGCTGTTGCCAGCACTCGCCCTCCTTCATCCACAGTTCCCCCTTGTTACCTAACATTGTGGCATGAGTCATTTGGGAAATCAATGCAAAATGCACCCAAAGGCAGTTATTAAGGCTTACCCCTCTGGGGGCACAGCAGGTGGAAGAACTATTCTTACAGCAGATGGGACCAAGGGGAAAAGATAAAATTAAAGCAGAGGCAAGGAAATTCCCAATACAATATGCTCTGGTGCAAAACGGCAAACACAGCTTGGAAATTAAAAAAAAAAAAAACAAATTGCCCTGTACAGCGTTGGTTTAAAAAAAAACATCCTACTACCCTCTTCAAAATACTTGTTACCGATTAATTTGGGGCTGCTCTCCGAAAAGGGCTTTAGATGTGTCCTCGGCTCATCTGCGCAGGACACTGAACTACACGAGTGTCATATCATTCTGTTAATCGAATTACTTATGAACTAAAATTGACAGTTTTCATTAATTATAAAGGATTATTCTAATTGCAATTCAAATTTATTCATTTAGAACAGAAGGCATTCCGTAATATTTCAGGAAATTTGCATATTAAATGGAGAGGGTCGTCCATTAAGTATGGTAATATATGCATATTTCCTTATTTTTAACTTCTGGGCCATATGCAGCCTTGCTACTTCAGCAGGTGAAAAAAACAGAGCGAGCTTAATTTGTTCAGCTGATACAGGGACGGCAACATTGAGACTGGGCCCAATACCTATGTCCTTACTTCTCCTTCCCATATGCCAAGGTTTTTTTTTTTTTTTTAAAGAAGAACACTTGCTTAATAGGAATATAAGATTGTTTTAAAACAGGGAAGTGTTGAAATTCTTAGTTATAGAAAAGATCATGGTTACCTTTTTTCCTTTCAACAAGCAATTGCCAATATACAACCCAAGACCTAATACCCTGAAATATTTTGTATCTGTGCCCGTGCCCATGCCCTCCATTGAAGCTTGGTGACTGACATCTTATGTTGAACAACTAAAACAATGAAAGATAGCCAGCTGTTTCATTATGGAAAAAAAAATACTTTTTTTTTTCTTTGCTCCCTAATCATACCTGGTCAGCAATGGCCAAATATGGATCCTCATGTTTCTGAAAGAGACTCTTTGTACTAAGAGGCAGGTGATGCGCTTATTACCCGGTTAAACCTTGGAGTTTCCTGTGTCACCTCACTGCCTTTAGCCTGTGTAATGAACAGCAAACCAACATCCTTACTTTTGACTCATAATCATGGAGGTGACCAAAGAAGCGATATTGATAAACTGGATGGTATTAATGTGATTTCTTGTGCACTGTTGCAGAGAAGTGTACGTCACAAGACAAGCTAAACAGAGCTGCACATCATTTCTAAGATAAAAAAAAAAAAAAAAAATTGCACTGTTTATTCAGTGGTTTCCATGACGTAACACTTTAGTTCTTCAGCATATGTTTAGTCCATTAGAGGTACAAGAATTTATTAAAGTGAACCCGAGAAAACCGACCTGTAGGAGCTAACGTTGCTGATTTGCATTTATAGACACAGGCACCAAGACTACTCCATTTATTGAGGTTTATTTACCTATAGTTTGGCCTAGCATAGTCTAGTATAGTTCTTTAAAGGCAAATATACCTTCCAGATACACCTATGAAAGCACTGATGTACTTAGATTAAACAAAACAGGTTGTACCCACTTTGATTCCATAACTGCAGGCACGCTCATAATGTTCCCAGGGTCATGACGGGTAGGTGGAAAGCATCTGTCAATTGTCACCTGCCGTCAAGGTCCCAGAAATACTTGTCATGCTAACAAGTATTTCCTACTTGTTAAGAAATTTCTGAGTGATCCAACTGATGTGTGCTGCTTCTCCCCACTGAGAGTACTCTGCAGCTTCTCCTGACTAAATCATGAATGGACAGAGGTGTCTACAACCATTTTTTTGAGGGGAGACAACTGTCTGTTAGTGGGCAACCTTGGTTTAGAAAGCATCTAAGTATCTGACTATGACTTGACATCTGCATCTTGTAGCTCCCTATTTGTATATCAATATTTCTTCTGTCAAATGATAGAGCAAAAAAAAAAGTATACAAATATACCTGTTTCCTTTGTAAATGGCGTTTTCACCTTTTTGGAGTTCTCTTTTAACAAAAACCTGTGCTATAGAAGAAAAAAAAATCTATTTTTTCCCTCTTCAGGCACAGCTGTTGTGGGCTGATTGAAATGCTCTGCCAGGGTAGCTGCATGATCATTAATTTCTCAGAGACACTGAGGCAGGCATTAAGGTTCGCGGGAAGGAGTCTTCCTTAGTGTCATGTGGAACAGTGAGGGGGCTAATCGTCAGCCTTGTAACATCAACCGGTTACCCCCCTCGTGCGCTATGAACCTTTCCCCTTCCAGTGACAAATGAACCTGTCTGAAGCCCAGGCACAAACTACGCACAGGCTGCATTACTCCCATTACTCAAGCCAACAAGGGTCTTACTTGCTGAGTGGCAGAAAACACAAAAAGCTACCTATTATGAATAAGTACCTAGCTGAATCTAGAAAGAAAGACTAAGAGAAACATTACATAAAGGATTATTTATAGGTCCCGATTTATCAACACTGCTGACACGTGTTTGTGGAACAGGGGTTGCTGGGATTTTGGCTGGCACCCAGGTACAGAACAGAACAGAGACGGTAAGACCTTGCACAGGTGAAGGTAAACTCCAGGCACACATCAAAATCTGGCAGTTAAAGTACTTATATGGATGCAGTTTTACCCACCATAGGATTTGTATTTCTGTCCATCTGGTGCTGAGATTTAGAGAGCCCTACCAGTCTGAGCCGTCAGCATGATGACCCAACTTCCAAAGTTATGCAGTACAGCCTGGTCACCTCCCTACCCACTGTCTGTGATTGGACAGTGAAACAGTAGACTGATGAGCTCAGAAGACTCCTGTCCCTTCCTCTTAAATTCTGTGTCAGTATATTTGCTTATTGCACACTTGATTGGTTCCTAGTGCTGCCCTTATTGCTCTCAGCCTGAATCCTGCTGTGCAGGGAACTACAAGAGGCTAAAACCAATTTAAGTTCAGGTACATACATTGCTTACATTTAACCATTTGCATAATTAATTTTAATGAATGCAAAACTGCATGAATTGGGTTTTGTTTTTATATCAATCTTGCGTTCTGCTTTAAGAAGAAAAGTTTGGTATCTAAGCAAGCTGGATGGGCAAAGGCACTAATTATTATTATTATAATAATTAATATTCAGGGTTTATATAGCACCGACAGCTTGCATAGTGCTTTACAAAGGTGGCAGCACTATTACAATACAAGTAAAGACAAGATGGTTAGGAGGGCCCTGCTTATGAGAGCTTGAAATCAGAAAGGGAGGGTCAAGGGATACAAAAGGCTAAGAGATGGGTCTTCAGAAATCACCTAAAGACAGACAGAGTTAGAGATAATCAGACAGATTGAGGGAAGTTGTTCCAGAGGATGAGAAAAGCTCTTGAAAAGTCTGCTGATTTAGTGATGTCATCGCTTGAGGACATCATAATCCACCATCCAGAAACTTCATTTTTGACCCATAAAGAGGGGTACTTACCAATATGGGCACTAACCCAACAGTGCTACTAAGGGAACTAACAGTAGTGCTACTAAGGGACTTTCAAATACTGCTCTTTGGATCTGTGCCATTTTGTTTACTTTAAAATCTCCCCGTGAGTTAAATGTATAAAACCTTTGTGAGCATCAGAAATCTGTGACATCAGTGTGCTGGGAAGTTTTAAGAATCTAGAAGCATGAAAGCATTTGAAATTATTTAAATGGTTAGTAGAAAGGGCTTTTAGTTGAGTCACTGAAATCACATTTATTCTGCCCAAAAGCAAAGTAGACATTATTTGTAATATCTATCTTTCCCAGGAATGTTGCATCACTCCATATTACCCAAGATAACATTTTAAATGCCACTCCCACTTCTGACCCCAAGCCCCGCCCCTATTATAGCGTAGCTGTACCTGTTCCCCAGTGTCCTCATGGGCTGGAAGCCAGTAAGTCATATTATCCTTAAGGCAAGGCTTTTTCACTTTAATAGGACTACCTAAGAAAATGCAAAAGTCTTCTCAAGGAAAAACTGCCTGCTATTACCATTATTAGCTTGAAAAAACTCACTTGATTATCCCCCTAGTCCTGGCTTTACAGTGAATCTGGGACTAAAATCAGTTCCTGTAGCCAAGCTCAGGAGTTCCTAATTGCCTAAGAATGAAAATTTCATTGTACATAATGGTGTTGAGTGGGCAGGACTTGAGCAGATCTTGGCCCCAAAGTCATTCAGCCCTCAGTAACAAAGTAAAACTGGAATCTTCGGGGGGATCATGAAAGACTTTTTTGACTAAAAGTATACTAGTAGATACCTTGTGGTACCTGCTCATAGGTAGGTTGTCCACTCCTACCATAACAATGTAGTGTAAAGAAAAGTAAAAATGGAAAGTACTGCTTGCTTTGGAGCGCTTTATACCGCTTCACTACCAAGTAACAAGTTAGTAACTGCCAAGTTACTAACAATTGACAATGTTTTTCTCATATTGAAAACTGATTGCACAGTTGAAAATGTATTTGTTGTGTCCTCCTAAAATAATGGGGATCAGACTGTAGACCACACTTCTTACTAAAGTGTTAAATAAACCTCACCAGACAATAAAAACCTTACATACCAGTGAGACTTATCACTGTGGGGGGTTCAGTTTTTGTACATAATGTGTACATAACCCTTTTGATCTTTTTTTGCACTGTTGCCCATAAAATATTATAATTTGCAAACATGGTTGTGCAAGTGTGGTGTTTTGTAACCCAGAGCTGATTCTATTGAAGTACAAGATTTGACTACAAACGTACTCAGTCATTTCCTTTTTTAATGTCATTTATCCCTGCTGTTTTGTTATGCTGTGTAAGTAGATATAGACAGTACATCCACAAATACATACAAGCTGTCAATACAACAAAACAGTTTAGCAGTAGGCGAAGTCAGTTTTTATTCTAGGAGATGATTCAAATGCAGACAAAACAACCAGGTACTGCAGAGATTAGCAGGTATCTTAATCAATTATTCATGGAGACAAAGAAATAACATTTAAATAAAATATAGGCCTTTAGAGAACACGTCAGCATTTTGCAAGTGTTTAAGCCTTGCGTGGAGCGGAGAGCTGGTGTGGTGACTGGAAGTTGCAATATTCAGCGTCTTTGTGACCCTGTCGTCAGAGGTTCAATGGTGGGGCAAGGGCAGGAGCTAGATATGCACGCCACCAAGGATTTTGCTACAGTGTACGATAATATGTGTGAGTTGAATAAGTACAGGTTAAAAATACTTGTTTGTTATATTATACTAGGAAATAATCCTTAAGAACCAGAAATAACTAAAAAGTAAGAATATGAAATAACCTTTTATCATGTTAGCGTGCCTAAAGAGACCCCGTCACTTTAGAAAAACTGAAAACTGTGGATGGGTATGAAGTGCAAGATAGCTGTACATACCTGCAGTAGCTTTCTGTATCATCTTCTTTGCCCAAAACTCAGCCCCTGGGAAAAGCTCTGATATGTCCAGGTAGAATCAGAGCTCCCCTACCCGCAATACATTCCTGCTCACACATCACTATGATGGGCTCACTGGCACATATTTATTTTTTATTTTTTACAAGTATTTATATAGCAATAATTTATTCAACACTTTACAAACTATACATTCACATCAGTCCCTGCCCTCAGGGAGTATCATCTAAGGTCCCTATCTCAAGTGCATAAATACACATACATTACCAGGACAAATTTTGGAAAGATGCAAATTAACCTACCAGCCTGCCTTTGGATTGCATGAGGAAACCCACACAAGCAAATTCCACGTATATAGGGGTTGATATACTAAAACTGGAGAGTGCAAAATCTGGTGCAGCTGTGCATGGTAGCCAATTAGCTTCTAATGTCAGCTTATTCAATTACGCTTTGACAATAGAAACCTGGAAGCTGATTGGTTTCTATGCAGAGCTGCACCAGATTTTCCACTCTCCAGTTTTAGTAAGTCAACCCCATAGAGTCCTTGTTGGGACTCTAGAGCTGTGAGGCTAACTAACCCCTTAGTCACTTTGCTGATCCAAGGAATGACTTGAAGTTGAGAGGGAAGCCTTGGCACTGTGAGAACTGCCCACTATCCTGGAGGCCTGCACTTCATACTTGTCAGCAGTTTTTACTATTTTCAAAATGAGTCTATTTGAAGAACAGCTCCAATTATAGGGGAATTTCTTTTTTTTTTTGGATGACGGGGGACTGAGTTTGATCCTGGCACAGTTGTGACTTGCAGAATTCAATATTCCAACATGGTTATTGAATCCTAAATTTATTAAATTTATTCCTATATAATACCCAATAGGACGCAAATCAAAAAAGCTGAATCCTTCTCCCTCTAGTCACAGTGAATTCCTCTTAACTCCATCTGAGCTACTAAAAAGAGCCGTTTGGTTGTTATTGATGGCTACAAATGGGTTACTATTGGGAGATAAAATCTAGAATATGTGCTGGATATTGGGAATGTTGCTGGTTTACTGAGATTAAACAGATAGCTTGGTCCTTCAGGTAAATTCCAGAATTGCATTGTGGTCAGTCCAGATCATTTGTGTGACACCAGTTTTACAAATGCATCATATAGTTGGATTTTCCATCTAAATATATCATATGAATCAATAGGTTGCACATTTTATATATTTTAACTATTTAAAGTGATTGTAAAGTCTCTTTTTTTTTTTAAAACAACAAACATGTTATACTTACCTGCTCTGTGCAGTTGGTTTTTCACAGAGTGGCCCAGATCCTCCTCTTCTCGGGTACCGCTTCTGTGCTTCTGGCCCCTCCCTCCTCCAAGCTGCTTGCAATGGGGGCACCCGAGTTGAGTCACAGCTCCCTGTGTCCATTCTGACACAGAGCCATTACCTGGCCCCGCCCCCTCTATCTCCTGATTGGCTGACAGACTTTGATTGACAGCAGCGGGAGCCATTCGCGCCGCACTGCTGTCTCAGCCAATGATGAGGGGAATCCTGGGCGAAAGATGGACTCAGCTAAATATTAGGGGGGCTGCTGCACACAGAAGGTTTTGTCCTGCCTCTTTACAATTTCTTTAATTAACACAAACAGTTTACCTCTCCTTACAAAGAGCATGGTCCCACCTGAGCCTACTCTACCATTATGTTACTAGTATGTTTTGTGTATGTTTTGTATATATATATATATATATATATATATATATATACAGTATCTCACAAAAGTGAGTACACCCCTTACATTTTTGTAAATATTTTATTATATCTTTTCATGTGACAACACTGAAGAAATTACACTTTGCTACAATGTAAAGTAGTCATTGTACAGCTTGTATAACATTGTAAATTTGCTGTCCCCTTAAAATAACTCAACACACTGCCATTAATGTCTAAACCTCTGGCAACAAAAGTGAGTACACCCCTAAGTGAAAATGTCCAAATTGGGCCCAGTTAGCCATTTTCCCTCCCCAGTGTCAAGGGACTCATTAGTGTTACAAGGTCTCAGGTGTGAATAGGGAGCAGGTGAGTTAAGTTTGGTGTTATCGCTCTCACTCTCTCATACTGGTTACTGGAAGTTCAACATAGCACCTCATGGCAAAGAACTCTCTGAGGATCTGAAAAAAATAATAATTGTTGCTCTACATAAAGGTGGCCTAGGCTATAAGAAGGCCATGGTCGACCAAAGAAGTTGAGTGCACGTGCTCAGCATCACATCCTGAGGTTGTCTTTGAAAAATAGACGTATGAGTGCTGCCAGCATTGCTGCAGAGGTTGAAGGGGTGGGGGATCAGCCTGTCAGTGCTCAGACCATACACCGCAACCTGCATCAAATTGGTCTGCATGGCTGTCGTCCCACAAGGAAGCCTCTTCTAAAGATGATGCACAGGAAATCTCGCAAACAGTTTGCTGGAGACAAACAGACTAAGGACATGGATTACTGGAACCATGTCCTGTGGTCTAATGGGACCAAGATAAACGTATTTGGTTCAGATGATGTCAAGCGTGTGTGGTGACAACCAGGTGAGGAGTACAAAGAAAAGTGTGTCTTGCCTACAGTCAGGCATGGTGGTGGGAGTGTCATGGTGTGGAGCTGCATGAGTGCTGCCGGCACTGGGGAGCTACAGTTCATTGAGGGAACCATGAATGTCAACATGTACTGTGACATACTTAAGCAGAGCATGATCCCCTCCCTTTGGAGACTGGGCCGCAGAGAAGTATTCCAACATGATAACAGCCCCAAACACACCTCCAAGATGACCACTGCCTTGCTAAAGAAGCTGAGGGTAAAGGTGATGGACTGGCCAAACAAGTCTCCAGACCTAAACCCTATTAAGCATCAGTGGGGCATCCTCAAGCGGAAGGTGGAGGAGAGCAAGGTCTCTAGCATCCACCAGCTCTGTGATGTCGTCATGGAGGAGTGGAAGAGGACTCCTGTGGCAACCTGTGAAGCTCTGGTAAACTCCATGCTCAAGAGGGTTAAGGCAGTACTGGAGAATAATGGTGGCCACACAAAATATTGATACTTTGGGCCCAATTGGGACATTTTAACTTTTGTTGCCAGCAGTTTAGACATTAAAGGCTGTCTGTTGAGTTATTTTGAGGGGACAGCAAATTTACACTGTTATACAAGCTGTACACTCACTACTTTACATTGTAGCAAAGTGTCATTTCTTCAGTGTTGTCACATGTAGTACTCTAATATAGGAACAGCCTCTTTGCTTGATCACACCAGACACAGTGATATTAAAAAACAAAATTTATGAATAGGCACCTATAAGAGTTAGGCCGGATACACATTATATAGCTTTGGTTGTTCGATTTCCTCTAGATTTACCTTCAAATATGTAGTGCAAGGGCCTGCCTGATTGCATGCAAATTGAAAGTGTTTAGGTTTGACCTCATATTATATGGTTTTGGTAAATCTAAAGGAAAAAATCTAAAGGAAGTTGTATAGTGTGTAGCCAGCTTTAGGAAAGTGTTTTTAAAGAGTGGTATGAATGAATCAAAAAATTCTAGTAAGGGTTTTGAATGATCAGATTATAAGGAAGTGTAAGATGATTCCAACAGCAGGTTTTTAAAGCCCCCCCCCCCCCACCTTTGTATAACGCCAAGGTGTAAACAGTCACAAATAAAATCAACACAGTTCTTAAAAATGTAGGGCTTGTAGTGTATGCTAAAATATGATTGGCTATTTTTGCAGAGTTTTGTTCTGCTTATCACAAGTGTAGAACATACTATTAGATACAACAGGATTCCCTGTGAAGTAGCAATTTCATACAATGTTTGCTGAGCCTAGAGCGTTCTCTGCTGCCCTCCCTCCTCCCCGCTAACAATCCCTATTCAGAAATTATATGTGTTGAAGTAAAATGACTGTTCCTGCCGACCCCTTGCTGTGATAAGTAATATCTACTCTGGCAAATCATTTTAAACACCAATACTTTACTTACAAGTGTTTTCGTCTTGTAATGCAGCCGCTGTAATAGATGTATCTAATGCTTCTGTTCACCTCTACCCACTCAGCCCCACTTAAAGTTTAGGTTTGCAGTACATAGTGGATTTCCCGCTGTGACCTGCTGGTGGGGGGAGAGATCACATTAACATTCGTCTAGAGGTTTCATAGTTAGTTTAACCCATTTTAGTCTTGCAAGCAAGAGATTTATGGCAGTATTTCTGCATCACTGGAATTGTTTGAATTTTGCAAGATTCCTGGAGACCTTCCACACACAGAAAAATCTATTGGAGTCCTTACAAGCAATTTAAGAGTCTCTTTTAAATACCAGGCTACAAAGATGGCTAATACTTGTCAACACATAAATCCTTTTTGGACTTGCTCTTGGTTTTGGTTTGGCACTCCCCAGGCCAACTTATACTTGGACTTTCCTATGACAGTAGGTTTCCTTGGCTCCATAACTTTTTAAAACTGCTAACATCAGGTTAAACTTTAGTACAGTCAACAGGCATTTTGCCATCGTAGCCTGGGGCCTACCTCATCAATCCAACAATCTGGGTATACAAGTGGCCAGTCTTCCAGGCTGATTGTGTATAGATAACCAAGTTCTTTAAGCTGGCAATGCTGGGGGTAGTTAACTGCTCAAGACCAAAAAGTCAAAGACCCATATGTCACTATTCAGTTTCTTTCAGGCATCGCCAAAAGGGGTATTTCTTATCAGCTTTGCTTTATCCACAGAGATACATTATATAGAACAGTTGAAAGAACATATTTAACTGATTATCTGCGATTATTAGCTGCGATACTCTAATGCAGTTCTATGTTCTGCGTCATATATGAATAGACTTTCATATGCTTTTATCATGCAACAGTCTTTTCGCCATCTTTAACTCTTGCTGCCCAGTTCAGAGTTCACTTATCTACATGAGTTTTTTTTGGCTTTATGCAATTACAGTTCTTTTTTAATAAATGGTTTACTAGTGTTTAGTTTTCAGTAGTTTAAAAAAGTATTATGTCATTTTATACATTGAGCAAGGTGAACCCTTTTCATAATCTAGTGTTTTGATTTTATTCTTTTATTAGAATCTTAACAGCCTACTTCACACCTCCAAATATGTAGAAAAGTGTTCTGATGGAGAGGTTTATTATAATCCTGCCAGCAGTTAAACAATTAAAAATTGAGGCAGACAAGCCTGAAAAAAATGATCTGCTCAAATACTCGCAGAATTAGAGAATCCTACTACCTGTTTCTATCAAGTCTCAAATCGGACACCTACCAGGACAAAAATTGGGCACTTGGACTGGTGACATGTTTGTGAAGATACTGTACAAGCTTCCATGTTGTCATGCCTTCACTACTTAACTGACCTGGGACAAATTTATACAAATTATTTATATAGCACCGTCAATTTACGCAGCGCTTCACATATACATTGTACATTCACATCAGTCCCTACCCCCAAGGAGCTTACAATCTAAGGTCCCTAACTCACATTCATACATACACATACTAGAGCCACTTTAGACAGGAGCCAATTAACTTGCACAGGGAGAACATGCAAACTCCAGACAGGTAGCGTTGTGGTTGGGATTCAAACCAGTGACCCTGTGAAAGTGCTAACCACTACACCGCTGTGCAAATCAAATGTCTTCTCTTTTGTATGCCTGTTCATGGTTTGTAACCTACAAAGTAGTGAAGGAAGAATAAATATGACAACCTTGGAGCTTGGCCTTTAAAAAAACATGTCAACAATGGTAGAATCCATATCTTTAATCCAACATGTTCCATTATAAGCATAACTCTACTTTTATATACATTGGAGTTTATTTACTGAAGCTGGAGAGTGCAACTCTGCATAGAAACCTTCTAGTTTTGTTTTGTTTGTTTGTTTTTTTTGTCAAAGTTTAATTGGACGAGCTGGAGTTTGAAGCTGATTGACTACCATATACAGCTGCACCAGATTTTGTACTCTGCAGTTTCAGTAAATCAACCACATTGGCTCTTTTTTTTATATCCAAACAAAAACTTTATTGAAGCAATTCCAACAACAATAACAACAGTCCATTGCCAGTGTTACAAATCAGCACATAAATGCATACAAATAATTAGCAGCATGACATCCCACCATAGAAATGCAGATATCACAAGTCCCGCCTTGCCATATCTCCACCCGCCACCCCCACAAATATCATCCGAAACCATAATGTACATCGGGAATAGGAGTCAGCCAGTATATTTATGCAGCAAGGCCAAATATCCTGCACATCACCAGATAAACCGGGGCAAGTCCAGGGGTATCCAGCCACGGTGCCCACAGCTTTTCAAACTTTTCCCCTGTGTTGATAAATAATTTGTTCCATTCTCAATACATTGCCCATCATATTAATCCATTCTGTCAATGTAGGGGGATCCTCTGACTTCCAATGTACTATAATCAACTTTCTAGCCTGAAACAGGGCTCTATGGACAGCCTCTCTCACATATTTATCGCAATCATAATTACCCAACATTCCCAGCAGACACTGCGGCGGAGCAACCTCCAAGGATATTTGGAACACATTATTAATAGTTTGCACCACTCCCGTCCAGTAGGGATGCAACTTTGGGCATCGCCAAAGTAAGTGAATTAAAACCACATTGGCTCTTTTAATACATCTAGGTATACCTACTAATGTTTTATAGCTAACCTCATACCTCTGCCTTTTCTATCCCTGTGTTTTGACAACTGTCATTACAAGCCCAGGCCAGAGTAGACCTTAACTTTAGCTTTTTTAAGTCTGTAGTGGAACTGCAGACAATAAGGCATCCCCTTTGCATTACTATTTGAGTTATTCTTTTTTTCTGCCTGGAGCCATTAACAATAATTTCTAGAATTCAGTGCACTTGTGCAATCAGGGGTGATCCCAAACTGCTGAAAGAAGACATCCCTAGCAAATATTTAGTTAAGCCCCACCTATGTCTTTGTTACAGGTGATTCCAGAGAGTGAATTGTGAAAGTCATAAAGCACATGTAGCGGGATCTCCAATGCCTTCCTTGTTCTCAGTTCTGATCTGCAGACCCATGCTTTCTGCATTGTAGCTAAACTTATGCAGGTACTGCCTTCTAGCAACTTGTGGTCTCAAATGACTGCATAAATAAACTCTAAAACAGAAATGATTTAAGACTTTCATTCATACAATTGGTGGAGTAAATGCTATCCTTGCTCTCACTCCTGCTCTGCAGCCTTTGATGATACCTGTTAAATCACAGAGAGAGAAAAGCCAAAGTAAGAAGCTATATATTCAAAGTTGCTTTGTATCCATGTGCATGTTTAAATGTAGCTACCCTTTAAGTATTTAGTACAAATCTGAACTTACTCCGATTTTATTCTACTGCAGTCTGCAGCTGGCAAGGCATGTTGGTTCTTTAACAAGATCCTCAAGCCGGCCCAAAATGGCACGCTCAGTTAAAATGTTTAGTGGCTATTGGCTCAAAGTCTACAGATATTTTTTTTTCTATTCCACAGAGACCTAATTTTATGAGATATTCCTAGGGCAGTGTGACTCTTGAAGGAGAGCTGAAGCGAAAGTGTGGCTAATAGTAAAGGTGATGACTTAGCTACTTTGCAAGGACAAGGTCAGGCAGACCTAGTTTTCTACATGTTATTCCCTATGGAACCATATGTGGGTCTATTTTGTATTGCGACATTTAAAACCAGCCATGCCACACTGGCTGGTGGTGACTGGAAGTAGGTGATGTTAATAAATGGATATGGTTCTACCCAATGTAAAAAAAGCTTAAAAAACCCATCTGTTTAATGTATCACCTGAGTTCCTGTTTAAATGTATTATTTTATGTTAAAAGAGTAAAAAAGGAAAAAGCCTTTTTATTTTGCTAGGCAAATAATTTTTTTAAAAGTGCTATACGTTGGTGACTTGCCTAAAATGCCTCCCCACCCAAAAGAGATAATAAAAAAGAGATTTAATGTATGGGAAGTTCTGGATAGATAAATTATATACTTTTTGTATTTCTTGGAAACTCCAGGAATTTGGAGGAACAAATTTGATGAGAGCAGCATTGTTATCTTTTTCCATGCTCCACTTCTGCCATTCCACTAGTCTCAAAGTCATTATCCTTCTCCAATGACGTCACTCACTCGCTGGCCAAACCAGTGGGAGTTACCCTTTATGTATATTTATTACATGGCAGGCAACAGGTTTTTTTCACTAAATCATAATACATTCCCTATAATGATCAATATTTTCAGCCATGTGACTGTTATTTTAAGCTCTCACTGGCTCACATTGCTGAAAATAGGAATATTTTGGCAAATGACAATCATAGGTCAGTATACATTTCATGGGGACAGTCCAAAGTCTGGGGCCCAAAAGGAGCAGGACCTGTACATTTCAAAATGTAACATTACTGTGCATCTGGGAGGGGCTCGGGTTTGTCAAAAATTTTACAGGAAGCTCATCATGAGAGAAATGTAGGGTTGCCATTGTGTTTCTCCCTGTGATAATGATAGATGATTGCATGTAATGTTGATCCTCCAGCTTCAATTAAGCTAATGTCTTTGAACAAGTACAAAGTTCTTATTTTCCCACTTTTTCTTCCCTTGCTGGATACTTGTTCCATGTTTCTAAAAAAACAATACAAAATCAGACAAAGCCAGGCAGCTAGTACTTTTTAGACCTATGTCTAAACCAGTCTAGACAAAAAAAGGAGCTTAGGCTGTAATATTCAGTGTCAATCCAGAGCTGTTCCCCACAGTACTCTCTTTTTCCCACAAGATGTCCTCAGTCTTTTGGGTTGAAAGACGCTTTGCATCATCATATCCGGAAGACAGTGGAGGCATCACCATGGTGCCCTGCTTTCACTATGTAATGGTGCAGAGATCATCACTGACATCTAGATCAATTAAAGGCTTATTTACACCAGCCCGCATGCTAAAACATTTTCACGCTGGTGTGCACTGTGCAGGAGCAGTGCAATGCATTGTTACAACATGTAGCACTATTTACATTTTTTAACTTTATTAAAATGTCATAAAATTACACTTTATTCCGATCTATGCCCCATATAACTTGATCCTAACGCCAGACTCATTCAGGTTGAATGAGCCCACATTTGGGCTTTAAGTAAAATTCTCGCTCTACATATATATGTGTATACAGCATAACAAATTTATTTTTCTTGTGCTCTTTGTGCACATGTAATAATTTGCTGAGTATCTTGACAGAGACCCATAAAAATAACTAATTGCCGTAATTATTTGAGTAACCCATAAAACAGCCGTCCAGGGTCAGCTTTTTATTCAGAACCGGGATGTCAGGCTGTGTCGTTCACAAGCTCTTGGCAGCGGGGATTAATCCCGGGCCTATACGAGCCATAAGCTGCTTCTCACACACCGGCTTCAATAATGAGCCCAGAGAAATGGTTTTATGGCGGTTTAATAAAGCAGGAGACAAATGTTGCTCCTGTATAGAGGTGCCTGAATTACACAGTTCAGCAGCTCAATCAGTCGCACAAGGCTGAGCTGTGTTAGGAAGCCAAGCGGCTCTCTCACCGGCCATTTCTCAGCAAGATAAATATGACAAACGCCAAGACTTCCCCTGAAGTAAATATTGTATATAATAAAGGACTCTGCCAAGGCAAGCTGAGGGATGGCTTAATCCCTGGGTGCCCATTTATAGTGGGATGTCATTTGACTGCAGGCTGAATGAGGAGCATTGCTCCATGTAAAGAATCCAAAGTACAATGCCAAGATGGGAACCAGTGCCTCAGGGGGGACTATGGGAAGGCTATGTGCCTTGTGGGAAGACGCTGAGCCTTGTGTATATACTGTAAAGTCTGAGATATGTGCCAACAACAACCAATTACTTTTTTTGTAAAACTTGTTTCTGTAGGCATCGGGCTTTTCTTTTCAGATCTTAGGCCTTTGTGTTTAAAATATATACAAATGCTGTGTATGGTTGCCACCTGGCCAGTATTTTACCGACCTCACTGGTGACAATAAGGACTTGTTGCCTATGCTATTTATAAGAAGTAGATAATAAGGCTGGTATGTTTTTTTCAGAAAAGGTGTCAACCCTACCGCTAAAGGGCACAAATACGCATTGAAACATAGAAATAGGACTTAAAAACCCACCAGAAAAATATATGGAAAAGGCTTCGAAGTGTAACAGACATGGTGCCCAGATGGCTGGCTCATAGAATCACAGAGAGTTGAATACGACTGAACGGATATATACATATATACAGTATGTGTTCCCAACACTCATTCAAATTGAGTAAGCCACTTGGATGAATAGTAAAACGTCTTCAACATTACAGTACAAGACCAGTTCAATTTAACAAACTACTATTAGCTATACCATGACCTGGATGAATGATAACCTTCACAGACAATTTTACTATTTGAACAGGATTCAGCAGATTTTACCAAAATTTTAATTGGAAGTGTATGTTTCTTGTTTTCTCTCCTTGTTTAGGGCCAGTTCTTCTGTTCCCCTTCCTTGCAATCATAACCCACAAGATCTTATTAGTTTATATTAGTATACTTTTAGAGTCAGTTCACACTAGCGCGACTTGTCAGGCGACTTGTCAGCCTGACAAGTCGCGCTCCCTCGCGGTCCATTGACCGCTACAGGACCCGTTCTAATAGAAGCAACACAAGTCGCTCCGACTTAGAAAAAGGGTCCTGTACTACTTCGGGGCGACCTCGGAGCTCCAAAGTCGTGGTGCATGGTAATGCACAAGTCGCCCCCAAAGTAGTAAGGAGTTGTGTCGCCTCAGTGTGAACCGGCTCTTACTTGTTAAGATATAAAATGTTACTCCCCTGCAGTGGTATTGTTGAAGTTTAGGTATAAACATTTTTCCAGCTTCCATACCAGGCTGATCCTGTGAAAGCTAGAGTAAACTGTAATAGGCACTATAGTAATCACCGCTAGTTTTTGGGTCCTGTTCAAAGCGGCTGCACTGTAAACACAGGAGGCGGGTCACCCAGCATGAGCACCATTCAGAGAACACTTTGCTTTCTTTCAATGAATGCAAGGCTTTCGCTTAATGGACAAAGTGGAAGGCAGGGTGGTTATGTTGTGATCTTCACCTTGTCTAACACACAAAAGAGGAACAATGCAAAAATATATATACCTAAACTTGTGCCTTGAGCTTTAAAGTAGATTCACATCCTAAATGGATGGCATTTCCTTTGCTAAAGTGTCAAAAACAAATGCATTTTTTAAATAAAATACTGTTCTCACCATTAATTCATCCTTAGTTGCATCTCAGTGCTACTGATCTCCTGGAACTTTTGTAGCCATTTCCTGTCTACATGCACTGCATCTAGTGTTGGTTGCAAGTCACTGGTTGGACCAATTTTCTAACAGTAACAATGGTGGACTAAGCAGCTTGTATTATCAACCTTGGGAGCATGTGATAATACAAGAACACAAATGGGAGACAGTTGTCACCCATAATGAAGTGCATAACCAAAAGCTTTCATGGTAGGATCACCAGGTAATATTACAAAGAAAGCTTCAGATTTTAAACGTTTGAAATAAAATCCCATAAGCATTTTAAGGCTGAAATGATGCTTAGAGATTGTGTATAGTTCTAGTTTAACAAAGAACTATGTGAGTTTTTTTACCGTGTAGTGCAAAAGAAAACTGAAAACAGCACACTACTTATTTTGAATGGATTCTTCGATGCATTATAGGCCAAGATTCCCGGGCCTTATAAAAAGCTATAAAATATCTAATTTTTTACTGCATGCTTATAGGTGTGAAATAGCCATTTTCCTTAACGATAAAATATTATAACAGTGTACAGTTTTAGAGTTTTCAGTAGGATCACTCACTGGCACCGCCTGCTGCCAGAAAAAAAAGAATAAACATCCGATCGTGATAAAAAGTAGCATGTCAATTCAGCTTGTTCACTATTCCTCGCATAGATAACATAAAGGCTTCTGCCTGTTGCATTACACATCTTACAGTATTCAGTCTGACAAAGAATTTCAGGAGATGGGAAGTGTAAATCCAGCTCCACACAGAGAAAATTCACCAGGAATGAAGAGATTGGCAGCTGGGGAGTTTGATCGCCAAGAAATCCCCTGTGGGGCTATTTGCAGAAGGATGAACCCAGCAGAAGACATCTCATCTCGCTAAATTAGTAGCAATGAAACTCGGTGGCTGTGGAAGTACGCTGACGACTGATTGCCGCACAAAGGTTCCAGTACAGGAGGAGGTTAGGAGGAAGCGCACATGTTTTATTTTGCTAATATTTTCACTCTGCTGTTTGCGTTAATGTAAACGTGACTTCCAGGGAGATTCTACGTCTTTGCTGCGGGTCACCGAATCACAGCTCTGTCCCATGAGACCACAGCTGAGCTGGCTGCTTTCTCAGTTCTCGTCTCAAAAGAAGTAAAAATAATAAAAAAAAAAAGAATATATCGCATTCTCTTTTCAGTTTCCTCACTTGTTTCTTACCTGATGTAACAGACACTGGCTGCCTTATTTATTTTTAATTCACTATAAAGCTGGAGATAAAGATCTAATATTCCCTAGTCTCCAAAGCTGGCGTTTTAAAGCAGCGCTGATGGAAAACTCTGTTTTGGTGGATGATTGCGCTTACATTTGAGGAAAGATATCCATTCTTATCACATGTCCCTGATTTAGAGGCACAGTCTTAGGTTTTTAAGATTTCTTTACTTATTTTTTTTTGGTTCTCAGAACACTATTAAAATGTTTTTATTGTAAATTCAGTCTTTGCCATCGCTTGCTTTTACTTGAAAACCATACTTTTTTTCTAGTAATTAAGGATTGATCCTTTAGTTATTGCATTGAAACAAGGTCAGACCCTTACATTTTTTTTTGGGGTGAGTACTAACACCTGATTATTGGCTGTAAATAATATACAGGTAACTCATATTTATTCCTCCTTTCCATATTGCGCTGATATATATACCTAGCCCTTTACACAAATCTATATCAGTCCCTGTCCTTCAAGGAGCCCACAATCTAATGTCCATGCCTCACTTTTACAAACACTAAAATACATTTCCAGTATGTTTTCGATACTGGGAGGATAGCAAACCCCTTGGTGGAATCATATTTCCTTCTAGTTGTTATAAGTCAGCCCTAGAATTTTTTATTGCTTTTTTCATCCCTAAAGCTACGTTCACATGTAGGCGTTTTGGGGCGTTTTTCAGCTATAAGGATCAGCTAAAAAAATGCCCAACAAGACAAATCCTATTCATTTTAATGGCCCCTGTTCACATCTGAGCGTTCCGACGCCTTGAGCAAAACGCCCGATGCTCCAAAAAGTACATGAGCTTCTTTTTGGGCAGATGACAGGTATTTTTGTTAGATGTCAATGCCTTCCTTCAAACACCTGCAAAAAACGCCTATAAAAACGCCTGTAAAACGCTTGTAAAAACGCCTATATAAAAAAACGTCTAGAAAACGCCTGCAAAATGCCTATAAAATAGCAACGCCTAGATGTGAATGTAGACTAAAAGTTTTTGGTCCTTTTGCAATGTGGGTCCACATCCTATAAGTCTCTGCATAGGCAGGAGTATAATCTTTCTATAGACCACAATGCCATGTATATCTGTAGTGCACATTACCAGTGTCAACCAACATACCTGCGCACAACCACAATGCAAGTGCAGGTACTTTTCATTAATTTTCCACCCATTCACACTACCACAGGCCCAGTTACACATGTCCAGAAGGCCCTTTTTTTTCAGTACACCACAATGCACAAAGTGTGTTGCTGTGTTGTGAAAAAAAAATGCAGCAGTAACCTATGTAGCGGGCTGCAATGCACCTCAGCATAGAGAACTGTGTGCACTGCAGTGCATTATGATGTGAATGAGCTCGGATCAGGATTGCACACATCTAAGAATCTGAATGTTTTTTACACTTTGATTTACTGATTTAACAGTGGAGTAAATTTCAGTCTAGCCATCTTATGTTCACTTCGAACACCTGATTAGGAAAATTCTATTTTTCCTAATTTGCCTACACCCCAAATGGGTGTTTCAGATAAACACAGGCTGGGGTGAAAATGGCGATTTTGACAATGTGAGGTCTAATTATGGATATTATCTAGTACATGGTAAGATCTTTCAGTGCCATTCCATCTGTCAGTCTCCTCACACTGCTGGTCTCTATGGTAATGTCATCTGTTTCAGGCCATTGATTGTGTGCTGCAGTGAGCATGTTTAATAATCCTGCCAGTGGCTCTTCAGATTCCTGTAGGGAACATTGCACCACAATCAGCACACTAAAGACTAAATTAAAGTTCTTAAACACTGGGGAAGCAAACGCTGATGCGACATCAATTTTATTTACAAATACGGAATTATTTTTTTAGGACATGACAAGGAGGTATGATATGATCAAATAACTTGAACCCAATCAGAAATCAGCTTTAATAGTTTTGTTGCATTTGTAATGTAACCTGTTTGTGTTATGGCATTATTGGGGATTAACTGCAATACACAACTGCTATGCAGTGCCGGGACAAGGTCATCTATGGCTCAGGGTAAACATACCAAACTGCGCCCCCCTCCCATGAGCATTACGTGTCATCAAAAATCCACCCCAAAAAAAAGAAATTGAGCACTAATTTGCATGCTTACCCTCCAAGCATAAATTCACCCTCCATCCAGTACCAGTCTGTCAGCACAAATCTTTGTCCACCCCCCCCCCCTTCAAGCTCCAATTCTCCCGCTCACCAAATCCCCCTAGCACAAATCCCCCCCCCCAAAAAAAATCACCCCTCCTAGCACAAATTTTCTGCCCCTCAATTTTTCCCTCCGAGCACAAATCCCCCCCAATCCAATTCTCACCTCCTAGCATGATTTCCCTCCCCCTCCTCCATATCACCTCTTCTAGCAGAAACCCCCCAAATCTCCCGCTCCCTCCTCCCAAAACAAATCCTATTTCCCCATTCCCCCTCCTAACACAAATCCCCCCAAATCATTATTCCTAGCACCCCTCCAAATTCACTTGTTTGTGACTTTGTAATTTGGTTGCTATATACCATGGCTGGTGGTGGGGCAGATCAGTGGTGAGTGCAGAGAGACAGTGTAATTACTGATTTTAGAAAAACTGCTGAGAAATGCACACAGTGAATACAATAGCAACCCCTTACAAGCCATTAAAGGGCATTTCATGTTTTGACATTACAGTTCCAAAAGTGTCAGCCCAGCCAGAGCATATATATGGAGTCTGATGGTTTTTTGAATTAACTGGCTTCCTTAATCTCATGGAAATTCCAGTAAGGTGATCTTCCTGCTGGAGTTCCTGGATTAAAGAAAAAAATAATCCTGCTGGGCTTTAGAGAGATATGCGGCTGGGTGTAATCCTGTGTCTCCACTGGTTCAACGTTTACATTGGCTGTGCTGACACTCACATAAGGTCAGGGAAACCCAAGAAAACTCTATAAGAAAAGGAACAAAGGGCGCACCTACCTAGTGCATTACCTTTGCAACAATTTATTGTTTAAAAGTGTATAAAATGATACTCACAAACAAATACATGTATCAAGCAAAATCAGCTCTAAGGAAAAGGGGACACCCCTTGAAATGCGTCAGCTCTTTTGGACGATTTATCTCACATTTGGCACTTGTCAGCAGACCATGCTGGGTGGAGCACTTGGGGGACTGCATTTTGATTGATACATGTATTTGTTTGTGAGTATAATTGTATACACATTTTTTAACAATACATTTTTGCAAAGGTAATGAGCTAGGCTGGTGTGCCCTCTGTTCATTTTCTTATGGAGTTTCTGGATAATGCAATCTCCCAGCCAAACAGTGTCACTCATCTTGTTGCATTCACAAATTTATAATATGAATACAAAATTCAACAGGTAGCATGAGACCCCCTTCTATTAAAAATATAAGAATGGGTTACGTAATATAGAGTATCCTCCCAAAACTGAAAAATGCCCTTAACTTGAGTATGCTTAGTGTGCCATTTACAAGTATATTCCCTTTTGTAACCTTGGCCTCAAGAAGGATATGCGCTTTTCATTAGTTGTAAACTAATCAATATATTTCCAATATATTCCCAAATCGCATATGTGATCATTTTTGGCTGTGTATTCCTTTAGTATAATATATGCTTAGTTTGTATCGGTTAATTGTTGGACCATAATCGTTGATGGTCTTTTTGTTTTTCTTTTATTTCCCACTGCACTGCAAGTAGTAGTCATAAAGGAATCACAGCAAGTTTCTCATTTGCAGAAGGTATTATGCCTGGGATGGGAGCCCCGGGGGCCAGCAACAGCTGGGGCTTCTGTGAATTTAGCTAAATGCTGCTGTCATCTTGAAGCTATAACCACACAAGTGATCGGCTCATGATGTGATCCATCTGTGGGGCAGAAGTCCTGAGTATCAGTTGTAGGAGATCACCAGGAGCCAGCTGGTGTCTGGGGAGGGGGCTGGGAGAGTTGCTGTTTAGCTACCAAACCTACCAAGCAGGGGCAGAGCTGATTTTAGATCTACAGCCTCTGTCTAAGCCTCTGGTAGCACAAATACAGCCTGTGCCCCTCTTTTGTGTCTCACAGATGCACCTAGAATGCTATCGTATACAAGCTAGGACAAAGGAGGACTATGGCCCAGACTGACCCATATCGGATTCCAGTGATATTTATCCTGCAAATTAAAATGTGGTGGACAGAATCACCAAGAGCTCTTGCGAAAGACCAAGTTCTGGGCCCCCTATGCAATATGAGTATTGACTGACAGCTAGACAGAAATTAATTGTGTCCGGGTTTACAAGATAGTGGGGGAGAAGAGTGGATCCTGAAACCTATTTGATTTACATCTAGTATAAATGGGCCCCTAGGACCTAGAGGGTTCTTGCATAGCTGCACAGTCTTCACAATTGCATGGTGATCAATGAGTTAGTAAATGCAAAAAACTTCTAATTAGTTGCAGCATAATAGCAGTTGGTACTTCTCTACAATACATGAAAATAAACTTTTTGTTTATGTGTTTGCCTTTGTGGCAGTTCTCTTGACAATTTAGGAAAATACAGTTCTATAGGTAGAAGGGCTTCGGCAGCTGTTCAAATGTGTCACGTGTTTTTTTGTTCAGCTATAGTTTTATAAGCTACCTGTTTTCCTATAGACGTTGTATTGGTGGATACTAAGTTTGTCACCTTTTCTGGGAAAAGAATACCAGCCTCACATTCTTATAGCTAATACTGGCACATTTACATCACATTTATTTCACATTTATACTGGCCATACCAGAAGTTGCTGATGGTGGGTTGCCCCAGGACCTGTGTCAACAGGTCTTTGTCCGGGTTGCTTCTCTCTTTATAGAACTCCATGGGAATGCTTAAAACAGGCTGAGCCAGTTTAGAAGGAGACCCAATGCAGATCGAAAGGAGGCTGAATGCATGTCAAACTCACCAATCAATAAAGTCTAAATGATCTCAGAAACATCCCAAACTAATATCAACTGATATCAAATGCAAGCTGAGAACACCTAAAAGCAAGTTACCCATCAACACAAACTTCATGCCTGTTGACGCAAGCCTTTCACTTGGTCAGTTGCTTTTTTCTGATCAAATTCAGAATTTTCCTCATTTTGGAGAAATTTTCTCTCACATCCTGTTGTCTACAGGACATGAAAAGAAAGCGCCCCATGGGATACAGACAACAAAGAAACTGAAAGTTGTTTGTAGCTCTTCTCTTTTCTATGCATAACAAAAAAAAAAATGCCTTTAGATATATTTTAAAGTAAAATACAATATAATATGTATGTATTTTTTTCACCATTCCTAAAATCTTGAGTTTACAGCAATAATAATCATCAAATAAAAAACAGCACTATATTATTTGCATAAATATTTAACAAAGGAAATGCTGTATTCTTTACTGCTGTTATATTTTTTTTGTTTTAGTGTTGATTATTGTTTTTTGCATTTAACTGCTGCTTACATTAATAGCCATGCAATATGCTAGTACACGGCTGTTTTTTATGCATTCTTGAGCTTCTGTGAATGAAAGCCACCAAAGCTGATGACTGCATACAGATCAGTTACTGTATATGGAGGACTCTCACGCTGGTTGTATTGTAAGCAACAGCATTTGCGTGGGTGCCATATAACATTACAGTCACTGAGTCCTGACATCAAAACCTAACAATTAAATTTATAGAATAAATGTAGTACAGATTTTAAGCCTAATTATGTCTAAGTAGATTTATGTAACAATTTGACATGTGTAATATCCCTCCCTCTTGAGTAGTGAAAAGCAGTAGTTTAATAAGGACCTTGCACAAAAACGTGACATAATAATCTACCTTGCTCACACAGCTAAACAAAATAAGTGAAACATTTAAACACATTTTTTGGATTATGTTCTGGAGTAAACAACCTGACCTCACCCATTGAATGTTGATTATTGCAGATTGGCAAATCTCTATGCCAGTACAATAATACAACAACGTTGGTCATGTGTTCATTAAAGCTATGTGTCAAAGGCCATGAAGAAAAAGGAAACCAGAAGCAAATAGTTCTGCACAATCAAGAATTGAGTTCCAGAATACACTAATCTGATGTAATGCAAGGTATATGTAGACCAGAGAGCAGTGCCTCTCTTGGGCAAGGGGGGAAGAAGGGTGGGAGCTCTCAGCTGGATAGATTGCAGAGACCTATAGTCTTTTAGGATAAAAAACAGTACTGGATATATTTTAAGGTATATCTCTTGTACACACAGACACATCCTACAAATGTGCATGGCAAGGTAAGAGGAAGAGTCATTCAACACCTTAAGCGTTTCCCAACCTTTTCAACACAGAGGAACCCTTGAAATAACTTTCTGGTCTCAGGGAACCCCTGCTAAAAATGACTATAGCTACAACTTATAATACATTAGTAGGATGGTCAGTGGGAAGAATGCTCCTTACTCTTGTGGTCATTAAAAAGAATTTCCCCCTTTCAGATATCTAAAAAGATCAGCGGTGTTAGTGGAAACTTATCAGAGAAACTAAAATTGCTCATTCCTCAAGGAACCCCCAGAAACCTCTGGAGGAACCCTAGGGTTCCATGAAAACCTTCTTGAGAAACCCTGCCTTAGGGGTTGAGTAGACAGGTGTTGTTTTCCTGCAGGTCTAGAGTGAATGACAGCTCTGAGCCTCCGTTTGACCTGCTTTAATTGTGTTTTTTTGGATGAACCATACTTATTGATATGCATTTGCAGGTCAAACGCAGCATTTGGCTGCGTTTTGCATTCAAATGCATATGTTTGACAAGTGCTGTGCTTGAATGTGAAAGACAGTGCTTGATAACAATGGCTGTGTACATGTGCCCTAAGGTGGACGTGTAACCCCAGATAGAGTGGGAATAGGGGGGAGAGGTTGTGCTTGTGTTTGAGTTTTTATTGCTGTCTGTGTCTTGGAGAGATTTCCCCCGATTTCCTGTCCTAAACCGTCACTAGAGCAAGAAATTTGGGGAAGTTTCTTCAGCAGGGAGGGAAGATAATAATATAAACCCAAAAAAGGTCTTAACTGTTTCCTATTCTAGAAGAGAAACAAAATGTCCCAGCTGCCCAGAAATTTAGCAAGCAGCAAAAACAAATAAAAACCCAAGTTCTAACCCTTCCTCATGCTATCCATAATAACAGGAAAAGTTTTAACCAGATTTCCACTCTTTGCCCATAATTAGTGGCTTTTAGCTGACCCCTGTATGATCCAGGAAGTAATTTTAGTCTTCAGAACTTCAGTTATCACCAAAACTGTACAGCCGCCGAACAAAGCTTGCAGAGCCTGCCACTTCCCTAATGCTGACTTGTATTATACAATCATATATCTTTTTATTAGCATAATATGTGGCTGTCACCGCAAGAAAAGAAAAAAGCACCAGTCTGAATTAGCCCACCCGAACAGGCACACAAAGAGTTATGAGTCCCTCGGTGCAGCATTAGCTATTTGGAAGCCCTTGTGAGCCGGCAACAACTTGGAAGGTTTATGCTCCTAATAATTACTATTTTGCTTACAAGACATTTTGATTATATTTCATCACCAAGGGGGAAGATCTGTCACAGTTACGCAGTTCTTGCAGTGAATGGAGCATCCGTCACATGGAGGTGACTGTTAAAAAGTCATTGACCTTTTTCAAGGCATCCAGATTTTAACTCTTCTTGTGCCTTTTGCATTGCAGTAAATGAGATGCAGAGTCTGGAGGAAATGGGAACAGAGGAACATGTCTAGTAGCTCATCATAGGCCTGTAGCTAGCTTACGGTTATTTTGTATGAAACTAGAAGGCCTTGGGGCACGACTAATGGACCAAACACATCTTTGGCCTGACTGAAACTAGATGATCAGCTCATCACCTGCTAAACCTTTCACAGAAAAAAGTAGGAAAAATATATTCAACGTTGATTTGGATATATGTAATGTTTGATAGCTCTTCAATATCTATAGTCATAGTTTTTTAGCATCTAATCAAAACTTTATTTAAAAAAAAAAAGTTTGTGTTATTGAACAACTTAGAAAAAACTTAGATTCATTTACCCAACACATTCATAGTGGTATGTAGTACATGCAATAAGAACAAGCATATTATATAAGAAGACCAAACATTAAAATAAAGTATGGTGTGATTCAGAAGACTATGACTTGGCTTTTTGTGTTGGCAACCATAATTATAATTAGTCATTGGACACTTGTATCACTAGAAGAATTATTACTGTTATACTGATAAAATCATTTTTTATCTCTTTTTCCATTCAAAGCTATTATAATTTTATATATATTATAACAATTTAAAACGTGAAATAGCCTTCAAAGGGAAGTGGTTCATGTTGACTCTGTAGACTAGGCTATATGTTTTTTTTAAATACATAATATACATAGCTTCTAATAATAAAAATAAATAATTTTGTAGAATGTTGACCCAGGGAGTAATCGAATTGCCTTTGGGGAACAGAAAAACATTTGTTTTCCAGTTAAACCTGGACCATGGGTTGCATGCCTTGGGATTTTTTTTATTTTAAGTTGATTGAACTTGATGGACATGTATCTATTTTTCACCCTGATTTACCGTGTGATTATGTATATTTAGCAGATTAGACTGGACTTCTAGGAACAACTATAGACAATAACAAATGTGTAGAGACTTACTAACAGGAGGTTTTACTAGTAAGTAGGAATATGAAAAATATTCCTTATTTAATATGTTCATACCCAAGCTATTATACATACCCCAAACTGTTAGTCATGCAACCTTTTATTTTTAATAATGAAGGTAAAGTCGGGCTAGTTCACACTTTTGAGAAGTTTAACCTAGGCTGCAGTTTTCCATAGAGCTGCTGCTGTGATTGCAGGCTGCAGAAGATGTGTCAGCAGCATATCAAGGATGATGCAAGTCACATTATTGTAGAGTGCTGCAGCACAGTTCTCTGTACAGGTCCTCTGAAGCCAAGTCTGCCCTACACCAGGGACCTAAGGATTAGGTCAGATGGCTACTTTTGGCACACTCATTTGTTAGCATGTTGGTGAATCCAGGTTGACAAATAAAAAAAAAAGATGTGCAATGTTGTTGCCATGCTAAAAGTGCCTATTAGTTGTCACCTTTAAATATAACTCCATTGATACATTTTTTTCCTAGTTGGGGATAGAGAATAGAAGGTTTACGCCATCGCGCAGGTTTAAATTGTTGTCTGTGCTCCTGTTGGTGGTCATCATCCAACCAAAAATTTTGGGTTGTCAGTGGAACAACAGTACAGAAAAATCTTGGCAATGGTAACGTCTGATCTCAAGATTCCCTCCTCACTTTGGTGAGATTTCTATTCACTTCCTCTTGTGTCTCTAGAACAGGAAGAGAGGAGGAAGTATCTCAAATGGAGGCACAGACAGCTATAGAAACCTGGAGGTTCTATCTCTTTCTCACCCTATAAAATACTAAAAGGAAATTTAAAAAATGTTTTAATAGTACTCTTGCTTTGGTACAGCTTCATGCGTAGATGCTTAGTGTGTGATATTTTTCAAGCGGCCGGAGGAGATACTAGAATTTAATTCCATGCATTTCAGCAGTATTTGACAAGAGGCTCTATTACAAATATTTAAACAGGAGTTGAGTCTTAAGAGCAGAGCAATGAAAGGTTATTCACGCTCTTCACCTCGCTATTCATCCCCGATAATAGATGGTCTCCTACTGCTGAGCTCCCGTCGTACAGAGAGCCTGATGAAACGAGCATGCGGGCTGTGGAGGTGATTAGAGCAGCTGTCCGCAGTTGTTCATTAACATGACATTAACTAGGAATTATTCACACTTCCCAAAAATGGAGTAGCTGAGAAGAGAACCCCAGTGTAGAATAATTGGTAATAAGTGAGAGGTGAACTCACTACAACGGTACTAAACTCATGGATAATATTTAAAACATTATGATGTAAGGTTATATTTTACAAAGTTCAGTAGGAGGCTTATTCAGAAGGGCAATGGAAAGAATAATGTATGAATGGGTAGGTACAACATGCTGAAGGCCTTCTCACTTTTTTCGTAACACCCTAAATCTGTAGAAATAGGGGTAGCCTGAAGGCCATTTCCCCAATTCCCTGGCCTGCTTTTCCAATGACACAATGCATTGCTTCCAACTACACCTCATTGGGAGAAACAATTTCTCTTTAGGCCTCTTTCACTCGGCCGTTCCAATCAGGTCCACCTGTCAGTTTTTCAGGTAAATCTGATCGTAAGGTGCAAGCACTCTTATAGACAGGCAGGTTTAAGGCCCGTACACACGTACCGATCGTCGGCATACAAACGTCGGCGGACGAAAGATCTGCCGATTGTATGCGTGTTAGTATGGTGCCTCCGACAGATGTCTGCGCACAATCCGCGGACAAAAGTCTTTCGTGCAAACATGAAAATATTTGTATGCCGACACCAGAACGGACGATTGTTCGCCTGTCAGTACACAATTCGGCCGACAGACCGCAGATTTGCAAGACTGGGCATGCTCAGAAAATAGAAAACACAGGGAAAGTTAACCATTACATGACATCACTTCTGCAGTCGGCGGACAAAATTCTTGTGCTGTCCTTGTGCTGTCTTTGCACTTTTCAGCAGACACCGACATCCCGGGGAGAAAAGAGGAACATTTGTAAGCCGACCATCGGTACGTGTGTACGGGGCTTTAGATGAACTTGTGTCTGGTTACACCTGCCTCCCTCCAGTTCCAATTAGGTTTTCCAAACGTCCTCTTCCATTTAGGCAGAGCGGGTCAGTGGTGTAATCAGACAGCGGAGTCTGTTTATTCCCAGTCAACCCGGCTCTCTCCATGTCCACTCTGCAAAAACTGAGCATCCTCCCCATTCTGCTCTGTGGGGATCAACTCACAGATTCCTTGCTGATGGCAACGGAATCCACAGAGTCTGAAAGGGGCCCTAAGACCAGATCACTCTGTCTCTAGTTCCTCTGCTATCGCCCCTCCTGACATCCTTATGTCAAGTATTTTCATTTTCTAATCATTAGTGGGGTTTAATCGATTCTCAGTGTTGGGGAAAGTCTATTCACTCCAAAATCAAATGTTATAAGCAAATGTTTTTTGGAGTACTTTTGAACTACATAAGTCATTGAATGATGTACTGATAAGAATTTCCATATGAATGTCTACCAGTTTATGGCCAGTTTAAGTGGGTGCCATTGCTGACCTTCTTGTAATAATAGCTATAGGATCACCATTACAGCCATTAAACTAGCATTTTCTGGAAAGGTTAGCAATGACAGACCCATATTCTTTTGGTATATGTTTCTTTTAAATGTGGGTGAAGCTAATTTTTTTTTTTTTTTTTTGAGTGGGAAAGGGTTAGAACCCCTGTCAGTTTTTTTATTTTTATTTTTTTTTTGTGTTGCCACTGAGCAAATTCCTCCTCTCTGCCCTGGTGAATGCAGAAGATGGTAGGAGCTCCAAACGTTTCAAGGTGCCACTGAGACAAAGCGTGAGGAAGAAGTCTTCCATTATGGACATCCATTTCAGTGACAACTGTCCAAAAGGCAATTCCTCCTCACGTTGGAGATATTGTCTTTTTATGCCTGTTGTGTCTACTTCATAGGAAGTGAAGGGAAATCTCTCCAATGGGACACAGACAGCAAATAAATAAATATAAAATAAAGAAATTACAGTAAGTTCAAATCCATAAATTTGTACTTAGTGTACTATGGGGGTATTTAATGTGTTTATATAGTGATTAAGATTATAAATAATCGTCACCTTTTTTAAACCACACTGGTGTCAAGACCAGTATTAATAAAGTGAAGAGGACTGGTTATATTTTTGTTTCTATTTCCTGATTCCAGAAACATGAAGAAATTTAGTTGCTCTAATGTTTTATTGAGTGAATGTGAATTTGGATCCTTCAGTTGAGCCCTTATAGACTGTTGTAGGTGTCATCAAAGGTTTGTGTAAAAATGTTATAACTGCACATCTGAGCTCTGATTGCTTGGTTGTGACAAGAGGTTTGGGAGATAAGAATGTAACCATAGCCATAGCAGCCCATGTGACTGATATGGTGTCCATAAGCACAGGTAGCCCAGTGATGTCAGGCTGCACAACAATATATACAGGGAGCAGTAGCATTTGGGATATAAACTGGGATATACTATAATTATCGGCATATAATGCACTTTTTCCCCTTAAAATATAGTGCAAACAATGAGTGCGTGTTATACGCCGATATTTTTTTTACCAACGGGGGGCGGGGATTGGGCGGTCCACCCCGGGTTACATAGGAAAGAAAGAAAGAAAGGAGGCGTAAAACCTAGTGCATTACCCTTGAACATCTTTAAAACTTTTTATTAAAATGTCAAAAACATACTCACAGTCATGAAGAGCATAAATCGCATAGAATGAGCCCACCACATGTGGAGGTATTCATCCCTGTATTTGGACCGCTGACGCGTTTTTGGGAGACACGTTCCCTTCCTCAGAGGTCACACATTGGAGAGGTTTAAGGCCGGCCACCCTGCCTTTGCTAGTCCTGGGATAGCCCTGCCAGCGTACTCTACAATTAAGAAAAAATCTTTGCCAGCCCCTTTTTATAGATCCTTCCTACATTGTGTCACTGTCAGTGAAAAAAGATGCCTCTAAATACCTTGTTAGCTCCGTTCTTTCTGACTGCTCTTCTCCTCCCGCTCCAATCTGAAGTGTAGCTTCAGATTGGAGGAGGAGAGCAATCACATGACCGCCCATTAAACATTAGAGGAGAGCAGTCACGTGACCGGCCATGAAAGAACAGATTTAACAAGGTATTTAGAGGCATTGGTTTACAATGACAGTGACACAATGTAGGAATGATCTATAAAAAGGGGCTGGCAGTGATTTTTTTTTTTACTTTAGAGTATGCTGCCAGGGCTGTCCCAGGAGACTGGGGGTCTCCTGAAAGTGCAGGGGGGCTGTGCAATGTAAAGGGTGCTTTATAATAAAAGGGGCTGTGTACTGTGCAGGGGGAGGGGGCAATGTAATGTAAGGGGGGCTGTGCAATGTAAAGGGGGGCTGTATAATGAAAGGGGCTGTGTACTGTTATTTTTTAATTATTTAAAATATACGCTTTTTTCCTGAAACTTCACTCTTAAAATGAAGGTGCGTGTTATACGCCGATAAATACGGTAATTATGTATATAAGATTTGAAAATTATTCTGAAGGCCTTTTCCCTCTATGACTAGAAGGAATTGCCTTTGAGATGGTGATTAAAGTGGAAGGGGCCTTTTTTTTTTTTATTTTGCTATGGGGCCCCATCACACATAGTTACAGCTTTGGCGAGGGTATGTCTTTTCTGAAACTTTCCTATCTGAGAAAGTGAGCATCAAGTCCACTACCATCTAATAATAACATCAGTACAATACTTTTGTTGTGCATTGACATGGACTCATGGTCAAAGCTGTCTCTTCGAGATCTATGGCCTTGGTGGCCCCCTGTAGTTATCCCACTGTAATCACAAGAGAATAACTGCCTACTGCCATTGGTTACAGTGCATATTTGCATATTGCGGCATCATAATAAACAGGATTGTAACACGAAGATTGGTTTATCACACCTCTGTGCTTATGCTTCTCACCAAACCTGTCACCAGGGTAATGATATGTTTTCATGTCACATGTTCTGATTTCATTTCCTTTTGTTAGACTGAGGAATTCTGACCTATAGAGGAGATTAAAAGAACAGATTTTTTTCAGGAATAAATATTACTCCATATTATAAGCCTAGAAAGGGATTTGCTTGGTGTTTGGGGATTTAAGTTTGCCGGAGGCTAAACTATTTACAAGGGCACTAAGATTGTTCCTTTTTTCCAGCCCTGGGACAGGCTGTAATGTTTTGGCTTTGTAAGGAATTAAGCTGGCTTACTAAGGAGCAAACATGAGCGGTAATTGAAAAATACAGTATAGCCACAATAGCACTCTGGCATTGCATAGCTAGAGATTATAATGCATTATTCACAATGTTTTAGCTCATAATCCCTGTGCAGCAAGAGCCTCTTCAGTGGAGCTCTCTAGTACTAGAAAGGAACAATTTATAGCTCAATGGTCAATGTAACTACAACTCCAAGCATGCCTTATTAGTCTGAAGACCATAGTTTTCCGCTTCCCATCATTTGGAGGGACTGTGCCTCTTTTAGAACCAAATGCCTCTTTCCTCCTCAGTTGGTCCTTTTATTTCCTCTAATGTAAAAGCACACTCTATTTAACTATAAAAGTGTTATACCACAAAAAAAACTTTTATTCACTCTCATAAAAAGTAGTAAAAAGAAATTGTGGGTTTAACCAATCATATGTGTATTAATTCTTTGTGAATGGTGTTCCTAGGGGCGTGCCCTTTGCTCACATCCTCTGTGCTAAAATGTGTCCCACTTTCTCATCTCAGAAAGTTGGGTGCTATGCCAAAAACTGGTAGGTTATGCAATATTTTTTATTGGAAATAGCAGGTGGACCATAACTCCTAAATGCCCCTCATTTTGAGGTATTATTCCTCTTTCCTCCTCAGCTGTCCCATCTTCTGGACTGATGTATGGACCTCTTTGGTACCTTAGTGGCCTTGAATCATTGGGGTCCTTGGTTTGATTCTTGGCTAGGACCCTATCTACATGGACTTTTCATGTTATGCCTTTGCTTGCCTGGTGTTCCTCTGGGTACTCTGGTTTTCTCCAACTTTCCAAAGATCTGCTAGTTTTACTGGTTGTTGCCTTGATAGGCCCCAGTAGTATATGTGTTCCAATTGGCTATTGAATGCCATTACCAAACCCAAGCAATTGGGGAGGGTTTAGAAAAGACTTGGCGACTTACCTTAATTTGCCCAGGAAAGCTGGTCCATAGAATTGCCAAGAGGCAGATACTACTAAATGGATGTTTACATAGAGACCTTTATTTAAAAAATGTACTATTAAAATACCATAAGTGTTTATCTACACTAAACATTTTATCCAACCTCTAAACTATTTTGTTATTTTGGAACAATAGTATAATGCAGGGATCCTCAAACTATGGCCCTTCAGCTGTTGCAGAACTACACATCCCATGAGGCATTGTAAAATTCTGACATTCACACACATGACTAAGCAAGATGGGAATTATAGTTCCTGAACAACTGGAGGGCCATAGTCTGAAAACCCCTGGTATAATGGAAGTTGTGAATAAGGTACTCATGGGTTTAACCAGTAGTTTTTTTATTTATTATTCATTTATTTTTTATATAACTTATGGTGTGTCAAGGTTTTTACCTTACCTTTGCTGTGCACTTTTTTCTAATCTCAGAAAATTTGGAGATTTGGGTGAACATTCTCACCTACACGTCTATATGCAGACCTTGTGAGGTTAGGTCCATTCATCCTTGTTAGAATCCCAAGCCTCCAGCACAGCCACATTTATTGTCTATAATTTAGTCACTATATGGATGCTGCCAGTTATCAAAATTTCAGCATGACCACTAGGTGGAAATAGAGATTGTTCTGTTTGTTTGGCAGTTGGACATAAGTATGGAGATCTATGAAGGCAAATTTTAACTGTTTACTATTAGCACCCCACATTCTAGGGAATTGATCCTTCTGTTACATTATTTTATTCTGGCAACACTGTAGCAGTAATATGTTGATCGTGTGGCAGTACTCCAGTACTATTGTTTATTTTGTATTTGCTAAACCTATTACTTTAGAATCTACAGTATGTTACAAAATGTTACAGTTTCTGATCAATGTAATGACATATCCACTTTCAAATAACCTGATACATTTAAAGCAACTATGTCACCCTCTAAAAAATGAGGGAAAAGTTGACAATTAACACTTACCTGAACTGCTACCCTTGTCTCGAATCATGTCTCTCTTGAAGAGCTATGCCACCTGAAGACCCTTTCTGGTCTGCCCGCTGCATGCTGTGGTTCCATCTACTGGCCTCTGTGTCACTACAGTATACACTAGTGACATAGGGGCCAGTAGATGGGTCCACAGGGTGCAGCAGGAGGTACAGACATGCAAAGTGTGTTGGATTAGGAAGATCCTTTAGACATCATAGCTCTTCAAGTGAATGAAGATCCGAGGCACAGGAGGTGGAATTGATAGATATTATTTATTTATTTATTTTTTTTTGCAGGGACCTGTTTTAAATTTTTTTTAGGATGAGTTGTGTTGCTTTAAGCGCCGGTTCACATTGCAGCGACGCTACTTCGCACCGCGACCTCCGAGGTCGCGGTGCGAGCAGCGTGCCGCGACCTCGGAGCGGCCGCCACGGACTTCATAACATTGAAGTCTATGGCGGTCGCCTCCGGGTCGCCCCAAAGAAGCTCCGGACCCTTTTTCTAGGTCGGAGCGACTTGTGTCGCTCCTATTAGAACGGGTCCGCAGCTTCCCTATGGGAGGCGACCTGCGGCGACCAGTGAGGCGACCAGATTGCCTCACCGGTCGCCCTAGTGTGAACCGGCACTAAAGGACAGCTTCAGTAAGGATAACTTTAGCATGATACAAAGCTGTATGCACTTGGATTTTCCTTTCTGTAGGATTTAAAATTAACCTGTGCTAATGCCAATTAAGGGCAAAGCAACAGGTTCTTTGTCATGGCAGCCATGGGTAGTAGTAAAGAAAAAAACCTGCTAAAAATAGGAATAGGGAGCATGGGAATCACTCTCCTTACTCAGTGCTGTATCTTGGCCTAGGCCTACAAGGCCCAGGCCTAGGGCGGCACTTTGCAGGGGGGCAGCAAAAAAGCTGTACCCCACACGAAAAAAAAACAGCCTACTCCCAGCTCCCGGCCGACTTGTGCTACACTTTTAGTATAGTGCCAGTCTTATTGGGCTGGAGGGCAGGGTCCAGGAGGCAAATCACTAATAAGGCAGCACTGATATGCTACACTGATGGGCACTGATGAGGCTGCAATGATGGGCACTGATGAGGCTGAACTTATGGGAACTGATGAGGCTGTACTGATTTGCACTGATAAACTGTGGTTGTGGTCTGTGGTTTACAGATGAAAGGGCGGGTCATAAACAGGAAGGGGGTGTGGCCTTTACAGGAAGGGATGGGTTATATTTAAATTAGGGGGTCACAAGTTTAGTCAGGCCTAGGGCAGCACAAAACCTAAATACACCACTGTCCTTACTTCCACATTATAGTGCTGGCAATTGGCCTCTCAGCATTGTCACCTGCAAGTGGACAGAGAGTCCTCTAACATGTACTAAGTCGCCTGGTTTAACTGTGAAGAACATTAGGCATTTGGAACTTTTAGCTCTACTTAAATGTGCTACTTGAGCATCCACAAAAGCAATAATCCCCAAAGTGACCCCTAACAAAGACACCAAAAACAAACAGCCCATTACAAATACACACATGCCCTGTGTACCGTAACGTTGATACCGTCAATCTTCAATTAATGCCTCGTTGACGCTGGAGAAGTTGGATTAGAATTTGAAGGTCTCCACTTGCACTGTCATTGAGAGATAGCTGCAGGCGCTGCACTAAAAAACTGACACAAGGCTCACTTTTTTGTTCCATCTTCCTCCCAGCGTTCAAAGAGTTACTGCCAGGTGATTGACAGGAAACCTTATGGGCCTTTTTCTAGATGCATCAGCGCTATCAATTACGGACTTGAATATGAAATGGTTCTAATATAAAATAATGTTAGTCTGCAGCCCCAGGCCATACATCTTTGCTCCTATTCCCAGTATTGCCAAGGCCTTCATTATGCAATTCACCTCTGGTACTTTGTATCCCTATTGGTTATTACACAACGAAGACATGGCTGAAAAATGGTGTTGCTGCTCACTGTGTACACCGCTCTGTCAGTCTATATGTAAAACTGATAGCTATGTTCCGTAATCAGCAAAGTGTAGACTTTTCAATGGTTTTTAGATATATTTGCGAAAGTGAATCTTTTCATGGAAATCAATGGTTTACACCTTGTTTCTATGTATAATTTATTTTTCTATTTGTAAATGGGGAAGCCATGCTTACTTATTACATATGTAGGCTTTTCTGCCTCCTTTGCAGTTCAACACAGTGGTTTTGCTTTACTACTTTTTCTCACAATGCAAGTCTATGCTTGGGCCAACCCATTAAAAATAATGCACTCCCCATGTGGCTAATATCTCATCTCAACTCTAGTTGGCAAAGTATTTGTGGCTAACCTACTCTGCTTGTGGTGGGTAATTTACAAATCTCTACATTCAATACAATAGTGTAAAATATGCAGGAGAATTATGAAAAAAAAAAAATCAAATCACAAGAGTCACATCAGAATTACTTTAAGTTTCACAAATTGAAAAAATAGTTCACTAAGCTTACCGACATACATCATAGTTTCCCTTTAACATGTAAAACATTATTATTTTGTAAACTTGGTACCAAACTCTGTCAATTAACATTACCTATATTTTAACATCAGTAAATATATAGTAAGATTTATATTATTTTCTTGCGTTAAACCTTTTTTTACATTTCTTCAGTTGCTTCATGGCTATTTTTGCTCCTTTCATGTAAAGGAGGGGTTTTCTCAGCTAAGCACACCTTTCTGCCTGCATGCCTGAACTAAGGGCGGATAGATTCCAGGAAGTAAATGCTACATAAATTATCTGCCCTTACGCAAGATGGCCCCAGCTAGAAATTCTAGAGGGGTGTTTTTCAAACTAGTTTCTCAACAAAATAAAGCAGGGAGACACATAGATGGATGAGTGAGTTTGCTTTAACAAGTTCTGGACCGGAAGGATTTGCCCCCTTAATGACCAGGCCATTTTTTTGCGATTCAGCACTGCATTATTTTATCAGAAAATTGCGCGGTCATGCATTGCTGTACCAAAATAAAAAATACATTTTTTTCATCCTTTTAGGCCAATTTGTATTCTGCTACATATTTTTGGTAAAAAGAAAATCGCAATAAGCGTATTTTGATTGGTTTGCGCAAAAGTTATCACGTCTACAAACTAGGGGAAAGATTTCTGTAATTTTGATTTTGATTTTTTGATTTTTAGCGGGACTGCAACATTGCGGCGGACAGATCGGACCCCCTAACTGACCTTTTTGACACGTTTGGTGGGATCAGTGACATTGCTACAGTAATCAGTGCTAAAAAATATGCACTCTTAGGTTTCTTTCACACGGTCCGCATTCCGTTGCGGACCGATCTCTGCTCAGCAGGGATCGATTTGCCGATCCCCGCTGAGCAGGCAGATGACAGCTCCGTCTCTGCACTGTGTGCGGAGAGGGAGGTGTAAGAGCCCCGCTGCTCTCTATGGGGAATCGGATGAGAGTGGACCATCTGTCCGCTCTCATCCGATCCCATCCGATCCGATCCCCTGGACGGATGTAAAATAGGGTTTCCATCCGTCCGGATTTCACGGACAGGTTCGGATGCGGATGGCAGCGGGTGTCAGCGGACATGTCTCCGCTGACATCTGCTGCCCCATAGGGATGCATGGAGGATCGATCAGATCCACCTAAAAAACTGACAGGCTGATCTGATCGTTCATGTGAAAGGACCCTTACTGTAATAATGACACTGGCAGGGAAGGGGCTAACCTAGTGGGTGATCAAAGGGTTAAATGTAAGCCTAGGGGAGTGTTTACTAACTGTGGGGGAGGGGATTTTGAAATGACCATAGAGACCTGTGATCCTATATAGAAGGATCACAGGCGCTCTGTGATCATTTCAGAGAGAAGAACGGTCAGCTGTGTCTACAACAGATGACCGTTCTTCTCTCTCAGCGGGGAGCGATCGCGGGTGGCCGGCAACAATCGGTGCGGCCAGCCCCGTGCATTGGCATCCCTGCTGTCTAGTGGGGTGGGAGCACGCCGCCAGCTGCGCACGCTCGCTCCCGGCACTATGCGTGTGACATATAGCCAATCAGCAGTGAGGATCGAGAGTCATGCAGCCTCATAGGACAGCCAGAGGAAGCCTCCTACAAGCTTTAACCAGACACTGATAGAAGTCACAAGACAGCTATATACTGCTGATGAGAAAAGGTATTTAGCAATAATTGAATTTCCATGTTCTGTGTACTGTGGGAGAACAGATATAGTGAATGCAGGGTCCTAGGTCCCATGAAAAATATATCTGATGCTAGGACTATTTTTAGTAGAACTTTTTTGAAAATGTAAACTGTGTTTCATGAAATGTCAGGATTCGGAATTTAATAAATCAGAACTCAGTCCCCTTGCTTCTTCGTCAACTTCTCCATGTGTTTTTTTCGATCTTTGGCCATCTTGATTGGCTGGGCTAGAATGACATAATTCCTGCGCATGCGCACTAGAGTTCATTTATTCTGGTACCAAGGTATGCAGAGAATGTAATAGCTCACTACATTCCAAAGAAGATGGAAAGCAGGCAGGTAAGTGTGTTGTATTGCAGAAGACAGAAAACAGGTATTTTCTGCAATAAAGAGCCTGTCTGCTCCAATTTTTTTTTTCATTTAAACTCTGCTTTATTGCAGACTTGTAAAGTTGCTGAATGGCCCACTTTAGAGTGCACATACCTGCATGTTCTGAGCATGTTAGAGAAGGCATAGAGTAGCAGGTAACAGGAACCCCTAAGTGAAGCTCAGACAGTCTCATGTTTCAGGTACTGGAAATGGCTATAAAGGCAGGCAGACAGAATACACAAATGTCAGGAGTCAGGACTTATTCTATTCGTACGGGCTTATAAAAATGAGACATAACTAAAAAGGGATGGAAGGTACTGCTCACTCACTGCTGGTACAAAAGTGTTCTGTAACATTTTTAAGAACATCTTTCTACTCTCCTCTGCTTTGAAATCTCCCGGACTTCTCTGTTCGCCAGCAAGCGCCCCTCTGATTTATCTCTTGACCTAACTTTTTCTCTATACCCCTGCCTACTTATTTTTCTCTGTCCCTCTGATCTGTTTCCTCCCACCAATTACCTGTTCAGCTGCCTGGTAAACCCCTGGGAGTACATCTAATGAAGACCTCTCTGACGAATACATATTGAACGCATAAAAAGTATTCCTAAAAATTAACAGTTTCTTCCATTCAGCGGCTCTGACATATCAGTACACAAAGGAGGCTTTCATTGGTAAGGCTTACCTCTAACTCTTGCTTAGTAGAGGATCATGGGAAATAGAGCACATTACAAAGGGCCTGTATTTAATAAGGCCAAGAGCAACGTGTAGCGTTTCATAGCAGCCAATCAAAAATTGTCTCATTTCGATCAGATTACAGTATTGAATGTGGTTGTTTTTATAGCTCCCTACTGTCTCTCATTTGGAGGGACTGTCCCGTACTTACAACCAAATCTCTCTGTCCCTGTTTTTTACTCAAAATGTTACAGTTGTCATCAAAAGAAAAGCAGAAGCAAAATCTTTCAATGGAGATATCTCTTCCTGTTGCAGCTTTCTAGGAGAAGAATTTTTGTGTCCCTGGGCAGGCCCTTGCCTGGAGTGGATGCCACCCAAGGTGGCCATTTTTGCTTCCTCAGGCAGTAGCTCTGTCTATGGTACTTGTGCGCACACACACACACACACACACACACACACACACACACACACACACACACACACACACACACACACACACACACACACACACACACACACACACACACACACACACACACACACACACACACACACACATGTTGGCCTCATTTACACAGGTGATGAGACCCATAGCCTTATTTGTGTATTTCTAAGCTCCAGGTGCTGCATGCAGACAGCCCATCCATGTCTATTGGGACACAGAGATCACATGGATGCATGTCCCAGTTTAAAGGATAAGTCCAGTAAAAAACGAACTACCGCTAAACCTGTTCTTTGCCACATTATAAGGCTATTCTATTCCTGTAAAGCAGTGGTCCTCAACTCCGGTCCTCAGGCCTACTAACAGGCCAGATTTTAAGTATTACCTTGGGGAGATGCAGACTAGAGTACTGCAATCACTGAGCAGCAAATGATATCACCTGGGATGTATTTCAGTTATCTTGCAAATCTGGCCTGTTAGTGGGCCCTGTAGGCTAGGGTTGAGGACCACTGCTGTAAAGCAAAAATCACTGTACTTCCCTTTTCTACACCAGATCTGGTCTGGTCTCCAGTGGTGGAAGCTGTGTGCAGGAGAGGACCGACAACGGCTGTGAAATGAATGGGAAGTGGCATCACCCGTAGACTTACTATGGGGCTTCCATTGTTGAGTGTCTCTCTTGCACAAGGCCTGGACCAGATGTAGAAAAGGTAAGTACAGTGATTTTTGCTTTACAGGGTTAGATAGAATAGTCTTAGAATGTGGCAAAGAGCAGGTTTATTCATTTTTGACTGGACTTATCCTTTAAATGAGTGGCCCCGAAAGAATACTGAATGCATACCTCTCAACTTTTTGAGATGGGAATGAGGGACACCTATTAGCAAAAGAATGTAGGCATAGGACACACACCCTGCCACACCCTCTTAAACTCTTCACGCCGATGTAAGACATAAATGTTGCCTGACGGAAGTGGGCTCTTGTCCGTAGGGTCGCATATATGCGTATTTCCCTTTGTGCTGGGAGCGCGCCACGCAGTGATAAATGATAAAAAAAAAAATACAATTAAAATACCAAAAAATAAAAACTACTGACACCAATGGGTGAACTTCCAGGATCGCAAAGGTCTTGCATTCCACCACCGTGGGGAGACCCCAAGATGGCAGGAATAGGGCCCACTGCAGAACTTGTGAAAGGGTCCTGCTGTGGGACCGTAATAAAGGGCACAGCAACAAGTAAAGGGCCCCAGGATCAGTGGGAAAAGCCCCAGGCTTGAAGGGAAGGGCCCCAGCCAGTGGTTCTTGGGGCCCTTCATGGTTCCTTGCACTGGGGCCCTGAAGGTTCTAGTTACCCCTCTGACACTCGGCATTACTGAGCTGCACTAAGGATGCATTGTTCAGCATGGAGACTCAGGCCTCAGTGTCGCCCCATCCCCCTTCAATTTGCCTCATGAGCGCCAGGGCCCTGTCTGTGGGACAGGAAGGGATAGGAGTTCTCCCTAACAAAACATATACACTGTAAAAAAAAAAAAAGTAGGGAGGGGGTTAACCCTTACTTTCTGTGTCAAAACAAGAAAAAAAGAAGTTTGGGCGATATACCCTTTAAGAGCAGGTGGTAGTATTAAACCCCCATAGAAAAGCCCTTTTGGCTCCATTTTTACCTGGTTTGTGGTCCTCAGCACAGGCCTTTGCCGCCTGCCTGCAAATCCCAGGCTCATTCAGTCTCGATAAGCCCTTGAAACATTCACACAGGTCCTCACGACAGTTATAAATAGCTCTTTAATATAAACCGGGTTGTAATTTAGATCTTCCCGAGCCTATAATGACACAAACATGTCAATGTATTATTATCAATTGCTGCAAAGACAAATGATTCACACATGAAAGCAAACAGGAAGCAAGTGCAGGAAAACACGGAGAGACTCATTTCAGCAGCTGAAATACAGACAGCCCGGGCTGGGAACAGGGGGTCGGTGTGTGGGAAAAGCTCATTAAATACAGATGTGGGAAACAGATGCAAATTGGAGCCATTGCTGCTGAAGAGATTTGTAGTGTAGGTTTAGGGGGACATGTTATCTGTCATGCCTCACAACTAATCATATTGCTGATAAGTAGATGCTGCAGGCAACATCCCTAATACCAGCGTGCTGAGAAGACAACACAAACACTGAATACATACAAGGCAAACACACAGTTACAAGCTGACACACATTGTACGGATGAGAAGAGCGTGTGGCCTGAAATACATTATAATTCAGCTCTAGCCTGATATTTGTCACAGTTATCAACTACTTATTTCATTGTCACTTGAATAGAATTCTATATCCTCCTTCACTTTTGTGAATGAAGCTGGCTGCAATCCCTTGTGTCAGGGTAACATAGTCAAGTGGTCCTGCCATTTAGCATTAAATGCTCTCTTATTAAATCTACAAAGAAAAGGTTTATGGTACTTGTGGGCTTACATTCAATATTCTACGTTCAGATTCAAAATTTATATGGACGTGAACGCTGCAGTATTGCACGCTATGGGTCCATTTACAAAAAAATTCTCATTCTGATTTTGACAGTATCTAACGATGAAGGTTTGGACCATATGTGCCATTTTGAATGACTGGAGGTCAAGGTCATGGGGTGGCGGTATATGTGCAAAACCATTCCCGCAACCTTACCTGGGACTGTCAAGGTTGGGGATATTTCAAAGTTATTTTTGTTTTAAGTTAATATGGCTTGTTAAAGAACTTTTTTTAGTGGTATGATGTTCACCAGAGATAAGAAGAAAGTATGATGGTTGGCAGTATGCAGTCCCGGGACAGGATATTCTAGCATCCAAGGCAAGGATGCGGAACTGCACCCCTTCCTCCACTGAACTGGATGGACTTGTGTCTTTTTTCAACCTGACTAACTCTGTAACTGGTAATGCATGTCTTAGATTGGGTTTATTGCCCTGTGTCTATTCTCTGCCCCTCTTACCCACCCCTTTTCCCAGCCCTGGAAATATGTGTGGAAGAGGAGTGTGGAGGGTATGACAGTGGACATTATGTGCAGGAGAAGAGAGCAGAGACCACAACATGGGGCAGTATGTGCCAGAGAGGAGTGTGGGAGTTATGACAGTATGCAGTATGCATAGAAGAGTGCAGAGGGTATAATGTTGAGTAATATATGCAGGAAAAGATTACAGAGGGCATGATGGTGGGAAGTGTAATAATCTTAAATTAGATGTAAACCCTAAATGACTGACTTTTAGTTTGCACTATGCAGGGCTTTTTTTCAGAGATTAGGTACAGGAACTCCGCCCTGCTAAGTCACCCCTTGTATCCATCCCCTACCTACCTCCGAGCTCCCTTGGTTCCACCCCCTTCCCCACCTCCCAGTACCACCTTTTAAAGATTACAGAAGCAAATATTATTCTGTGGTGCTAAGTAATTTGCATGGTGTGACAGGAGTCACTTTGCGTGGGGGGGGGCTCATTGAATCCAGATTACTTTAGAGAGGTCAGGAAACTCCTTGTCCAGCTTCCCTGGCCCCTCTTATGTGTAAGTCACCCTGTATCTATTAGGGGCACAGGGTGACCAAGAATCCCAGTTGGATCTGCACTAATCAGACTCGCTGTATAACCACACCGCATTTCGTGTTACCCCGGTTATCCTGGGTTCTATATGTGTGGTTTGTGTTGAAAGAATGAAGGGCCTCTTTCACTTAGGACAATAGTATTTCTCAACAATATCCCTCAAGAAATATATCAAGATAAACAGTTTGACTTTTCAGATTGCTTGAATATTGTTGGAGTCTCTCATAGACCCTTGCTAGATAGTGTGGTGGTTGGGGTTTGTTATTGGTAAGTGCCTGTATCCCATTGTTCTATTCTTTCTGCCTGCCTTAAGATCAACCTATTATGGGATGTATATGTGTATGTGGATTGGCTGCTAAGGGGGGGGGGGGGTTGTCCCACAGTGTATATCTCTTTGTGCCTGTGTTTAAATAAACAGTTATTATTCTGGGAGGTTCCAAAACGTATACAAGCTAGGTTGTCGCCTAGCTTTGTATGGGGGTAGTTGGCAAAATCTGATATCTATGTTCACGACTGGGAGGAAGCCGTATACTGACGGAAGTCCACAAGTACAATGTAGGTTGAGGTTCCGTTACATATGGAAGTTGTTAATGATAAGAAGAAGCAATGAATAAATCCCCTGCAGTCAACAACAATAGACACCCCAGCGACAATAGTTCCCCCACACAACAATGCCCCCCCCATGTATCAACAGATCCACCCCCGCAACAACAACAGATCTGCCAGCATCAATAGACCCTCTAGCATCCAGCAACAATAGACCTCTCTTTCAACAGTAGATCCCTCTCAGCAACAACATATAGGAACCCCTCGCAGCAACAATAGATCCTCCACCAGCAACAAAAGACCTTCCCAGCAACAATAGATCCCACACAAAAACAGAACCCCACCAGCAACAATCGATTCCTCAGCGGCAATTATCAATAGACCTTCCAGCACACCCCAGCACCCATTGTCATCACATCAATCATTGCTGGAGGTACCCCTTAAAGGAAAAAGCCTTGGCGTCATGTATCTTAAAAAAATAAATAGTTTCTTAGTGCTTCTGATGTCCTGCAGCCTCTGTGTTGTCACTTCCTGTCTAGATGCACAACAGCAAAAGCAGCATTGCATTTGTCATGCTGAGGTTCTATGATGGTGACAACACTGGAACATACCTGTGTAATGTGTGTGGAGATGGCCACTTTTAGTCTTCATCAGAAGCTTGTGTGGCAGGGGAACAAAGCAAGAGCACAAATGGAAGACAGGGACAGAACTTTGTCACCCTATACCAGGCAGTGCCTCCTGAACAACAACCTTCATAGAAGAATCACTTGATCTTATTTTAATAAAAGCTGCAGTTTTAAAATGATGAAAACTACCTATGACCCCTGACACAGCTGGAGTGCATCCCTCCTGGAGTTTTAGTGTGCCAAGGAGGGACAGGTGAAACACACAGCTCCGCTGCCTGCCTATGGGTTTGAATGCTGTACTGAGTGGTACATGCGTTTTGGGCCCTATGCGTTCAGGGATGAATGCCAGGAATGCATATCACTGCAGCTAGACGGCCCCTTATGCAAGAGGGTTTAGACATTACAAAAACATGTTAAAGCTGATATAAGATTTTAGTGATTTGGTTTACATATTCTTTAAATCTTCACTTCCTAACTACCAAGCTAAGTATATCCTAACTCACTGCCCCAGGGTCACTTGGGTAAGGGTCTGCTTTAACTACGCTGCATCTATTAATCATAGGTGATGGTCCTCAATCATCTGCCAATCTGGCATTTGTCAGAAGGCCCCAAAATTCCTAACCATGCAGCATTCTGGGGCGCCCCTGTTCCATTACATACCAGCAAATCTCTGCTGTAAGCCCTGTGGAAGCCTAAAGGGTTTAAAAAGTTCTCAGCCTGAGATAAATAAGCTGTCAATTCACAAGAAGTGAAATCAATCCTGCTCTGTTGATCTTGGCACCGGCGCTTGTAAAAAGTCAGAGAGACGTTTCTCTGGCGAGCGTAAGCGCTGCATGTGTTAGCTGTTAGCTTTCAAACACCACTCCGTGCCGCTGATGGCATTTCCAAAAGGTAAACAGAAATGTCAAAATACGAGAAATAACCGATTAACCCAGCTGCATTTTTTTTAGTAATTTGAGCAGGCATTAGATGTTGTGTCAATGCGTATTCAGAAGACGTGGGAAAACGGAGGCTGTTGCCATCCTAATATCTTACTGTGTACAGGAATGGGGTGGACTACAACCGGAAGCATGCTTTAAAGTGCATGAAAACCCAAAAACAAACTTTTTAATATGTTCAGTTACACTTTAAACCACCCTTTCTCAACTAGGGTTCCTCCAGGGCAAAGAGAATTTTCTGCCTCTGAGCTATCTATAAGTGGGGGATTCCTCCAGTGACCACAAAGGAGCATTGTTCCCAGGGCCAATCACACAAAAGTACCACGAGCTGCAGAAATAGTAATTGTTAACAGAGATTTGTTACTTGTTAAAAGGTTAAGAAAAGTATAAAACACGTCATTTCTAATACGATTACTTTTTTAAATCTGCAGCTTTTCTTAAAATAATACCTGGGGATCCTGCCATGAATGTATATGCTCAGGCACTTCTTGTCATTGGGTGACTTGCCTCTGTTCCTGTCTCCCAGGGATTTTTTTTAGCGGGCACGTGTGTGAATGCAGTTGCGGCACCTCCAGCACTGAATTTATATAATGGCAAGGGGTGCTGGGGTGTGCTGGAGGGTCTATTGTTGCTGGCTGGTGGGGGACCTATTGCTATTGGGAGGAGATCTACTGTTGTAAGGAGGGTCAATGGTTGCTGGGGAGGTCTCTTGTTGCTGGTGCAGGATCTTTTGTTGTTGGAAGGGGGTCAATTTTTTGCTGGCCTTGATCTACTTTGCAGGGAGGGGGTCTATTGTTCTTGGCTGCTGGAGGGTCTATTGATGCTGGCTGCTGGGAGAACTATTGTTGCTGGTAAGGATCTATGTGACTGAGGTCCATTTATTGTTGCAGGGGAGATATTTTGTTGCAGGGGGTTCCATTGTTGCTGGGGTGAATCTATTGTTGTTGGGGGTATTTTGTTGTGGGGGGGGGGTCTTTTGTTGTTGGCAGGTCTTCTGTTGCTGGAGGGTCTATTGTTGATGACTGCATGGGAACTTTTTTGCTGCTTTTCTTGGTATCATTTACGAACTCCACACAAATTACTTAGTACCGCAAAATGATACTTGGTTCTGTATTCTTCAAAAGGGGAAGAACTAGGAGGGGGTAGGAGGTGGAACCAAGGGACGGTGCTCAGAGGAGGGTAAGGGGTGAAGAAAAGGGGTTACGTGCAAGAGAAGAGTACCTGCACCTATTCTCTGAGAAAAAAAGCCCTGCTGTCTCCTAATTGTTCTCCTGCATTGTCACCCTTTCACAGAAACTTTCAATGGAGATTATAAGTGGCTATTTTATCACTCATTACCCCAGCATGGGCCTCTGTTGTCACCATCAAGAACCTTTTCTGAAAAATGCCATGAAATCATCACTGGAGTGCATATGGACAGAAAATGGCTGGAGGGATCAGCAGGAACAATAAGGTCTCATGCACACTGGATGTCTTTTTTGCTGCTCCTGGGTGCATTTGGCATTTTTTTTTCCTGCCTCTAAATGCCCCTGCATGTTAACCTATGTGTCCATGCACACACAGGGGTTGATTTACTAAAGGCAAAAAGACTGTGCATTTCGCAAAGTGCAGTTTCCCTCTGCAAGAGCAGTTGCTCCAGAGCTTAGTAAATGAGATAAAGCTTCACTTTGCAGAGTACCCAATCAGGTGCAAGGAACATTTAAACCCCATAGGTGTTTAGAGGCGTTTAGAAGCAGAGAGAAAAAAGTCCAGGAACAGCAGAGTTTTGGCAGAAAAATGCTTGATGTGCCGAAGCGTGTTTAAACGCGTCTAAGCAAACCTAAGCGCTAGGTGGGTTTAGAGCTTGAGCAAGAATTTGTTTCAGTAGCCAGAACAAATTTTTATTCTGACCAATGAAACTAATTTACACACAAGCGCTTGGTGCGCCTAAATGCATTATGTGAGTTTACAAGCGTCAAGCTTTTTTCTGCTAAAACTCTGCTGCTAGGAGGAAGGGAGTCAAGGAGAGATGGCAAAACATCCAGTGTGCATGAGGCCTTAGGTGTATGAGTATGACATGCATGAAGCATTCACCTTCAGTAGATCAGTAGAGATTGACACTTGCAAACATTTAATGAATACATTCACTTACTTTACATGACTGCTGAGAAGTGTATTATTGACATCCAATAACAAACGTAGCCTTGCCCAATAATGACACAGAAACTTATTATAACATTCACAGACATACTATGAGTCCATTATACCCATAAACTAGACAATGATTCAAAGGTCTTCCCTCACAATAAGTACCTACTTTTTCCTTGGATGTGGTGCCACACAAAGGACTCGCACTTCACTATGATTTATAAGTACCTAATAGGCATCCGACTACCCAGAAAACCAATGCTCAAGCGCAAGGCAAGGTAAAAACAATTAATAAAGATGTGAAAACCTTTAACTTTAGAGAGAGGAAGCTTGTCTGATTGTTGGAGCCTTCAAGGTTAGTGGCACGTCCCTTGGGCACCACACTAAAGAGAAGCGCTAACCCATCCACTCACACCATAGCCCACTCAGGACACACATAATATTAAAAAAACTTAAAATGCACAAAATTTGGTGCAACTAGTAAACTGCCATGCTCCCAGCTGTCAGAGCTTACTTTAATATATCTCGAGGGGTCGTCATTCATGCCGTTGTAAAAGGAGACGTTTTGTAAATGTTGCCAACCAGTGTCAACAAACCTGTGGCAGATGCCCACTAACCCAATCAGATGACTGTTACTTTAACTCACCTAGTTTTTTTCTTGTTTAGGCCCTTTGACTTTTCCATATTTTACAAAGGAGCGAGTGCACCCTGCTGGTGAAATTTGTCATTGCAGAATGACCATGTAGATAGGTGTTTTTAGGATTAATAGCCAGTGTTATTGCACTGTTTTGTATTGAGTACTTTAAAATATTTTCCAAAATTGTAGTAACTTTTCAGAAACTAAAGCTCTCGGAGGTCAAAAGAATTTGTAATGTCTGTAGCAGTATGTTGCTGGCCAGGTCACCAATTGAAAACAGAAGAAAAAAGACAATTAACAAAATGCATCCACCATATAATAAATGGTAAGCTCCAATTTTTGGTTTTGGGTTTAATACTGCCTTAAGCAAACATGCTGCACTGTTGTCAACATTAGGAAACCCTCCCCAAGAAACGCCATGTAGCCATTGCTGTGGTGCATGTTAGAACAGTAGTGGCTATAAAAAGGCTGTTGGAGATCAGCAACAATATAGAAAGAAAAGTGGTGAAATCTATATTTTATTTAAAAATAATTGACACTGCTTATGATGCATAGTGTTTTATCAAACTAAGTACCATCCAGGTAGGACTTACATTTGCTTTAGGTCTATTTATTTAAGGGATTACTTTTTTATGTTTCCCCTTTTTATTCATGCTTTCTTTTTGCATTATGTTTTATTTTTGGATAGATTGTGTGCAGGCCTTTAAATGCTTAGTTTTTATCTCCATCCTCTAAATATTGTGTATACGTGTGTATTGTCATTGTGAATGCTGTGTATTTTCACTGTATGTACCGTGTGTGTTCATCTGTCTGTGATTCATTCCGAGTGCTGTTTTAGCCTTCATAAAATATTCATGTTGGTTGTGCATGCAGCTATAATTGCCATCTCAAGCCCTGAATTATTTATGGCTGGCACTGTTCTGTGAGTCTCATTTACTGATAGAGAAGATAACACAGAGCAAGAGGATTGTGAGCCCTATAATGCCTCTTACTTTGCATTAAGTAGTGGAATTATATTACCGCAGCTCGTCAGCGGAGGCCCCCTTTATTTCCCTCCTCCTTTTATCATTTTTTGTATTTATAATATGCTAATTGCCGCTATGCTGTTAAGCGCTGTAACTCCTGTCGGCTTTTACAGGAATCAAGATGCGGCCGCAGTGATTTAGTTGTTGATTCGGGAATCATTGTTCTCCGAAGGGGGAAAAAAAAAATAAAACATCGTAACGCAAGCAGATTTAATCCGGAATAATTTCATACACCGCCTGAGTCGCACAGTCCACTGTTCTGCTTGTATAAAGAATTTATTTGAAACGCGACTAATATTCTATGACAGATATAAATATAGGAAAAGGTGTTCTTTTCTAGGCATGTCACGGCTGTCTGTTGCACTAAGGTCAGCCGGAAACTATTTGATATGCACTCACGGTACGACTGAAAAAGCCGATAAGGAACATTTGGGTGCCTCAAAAGTTTTCTGTCACGAAGAGTGGTCATAGAAATATTGAGATAAAGAGATAAAAAAAAATAAACAGCTGAGATGAATGAGAACATATGGTTCTAGTGAAAAACAGATTTGTTGCACAAAGCTTTGAGATTCGAAATGGGTGGGAGATGTGGACAGTAGTGTGGTCACAATTCTGTGCAACAACTGAATGCATGTGTGTGTGTGTATATATATATATATATATATATATATATATATATATATATATATATATATACAGTGTATATACTGTATATATATATATATATATATATATATATACATACATATATATATATATTTTTTATTTTATTTTTTTGAGATGCCTCTCTAAAATTGTGAACACGATTCATTTTTGTGGTCCTTTTAGGCTCATTTAAAAAAAGGGAATTACCAATCTGCTAGAACAGAAAATACGGTATTCAATTGCACTTTCCTGGGTCTTGGGTACATCTTAAAGTGTCCTTTGAAGGTTTTCTTCTGGTACATTCTATAGTGTTTAGATAGTTATAGAGCTAAGTAGTTATGAGATATATAAAAAAATATTTTATATGGGAGATGTTTCAGATAGATAGATAGATAGATAGATAGATAGATAGATAGATAGATAGATAGATAGATAGATAGATAGATAGATAGATAGATAGATAGATAGATAGATAGATAGATAGATAGATAGATAGATAGATAGATAGATAGATAGATAGATAGATAGATAGATAGATAGATAGATAGATAGATAGATAGATAGATAGATAGATAGATAGATAGAGGCATCCATAAATGAACTGCACAGATTCTCCAGGAGAAGAGAGGTGGCCCACTATATTAGCACAATGCATAGCCTTAGAAGATCAATAGCACCCTACAAACTTGAAACATCTGCCATATAAAATAGAAGTCCATGATAGATAGATTATGAGACAGAGACAGACATCCATAAATGACTAGCAGTAATAACATCATGCACTTATTGGAGAGGTGGCCCACTATACTAGCACACTGCATAGTCAGAGAAGGTCAAAATGACCCTACAAGACTAAAACATCTCCAGTTTACAATAGATAGGTACTGTAGATAGATAGATAGATAGATAGATAGATAGATAGATAGATAGATAGATAGATAGACAGACAGACAGACAGACAGACAGACAGACAGACAGACAGACAGACAGACAGACAGACAGACAGACAGATAGATAGATAGATAGATAGATAGATAGATAGATAGATAGATAGATAGATAGATAGATAGATAGATAGATAGATAGATAGATAGATAGATAGATAGATAGATAGATAGATAGATAGCCAGCACAAGCTAAGGATCCTCCAGGCCTTTTTTGGAGAGGTGCCCACAATGTCAGCATATTGCATAGGCAGGGCTTTTTTTCAGCTGGAACTTGGTGGTACCCAGTTCCACCATGTTTGGCTCAGACCCTCTGCTCCCTGCTCACTACTATCACTTGTAAACACAAGGGTCTGGCTTCTGTATTTACAAGTTACAGCTTGTCTCCCAACGGCTTCCATAGATCTGATCTCCTGAGTGTCTTTCACTGAGTGCAGGATGGGGACAAGGGAGATGCGGGTGCCCGGGGTGCAGTTGGGATGCGGACACTCCTACTGGATGGTCTCCCTGCAAGTGAGAGAGGCAGAGAAGAGGGGTAAAATTGAGATGTGGATTGGGGATACAGAAGTAAGCAGATGTGGAAGAAGGCTGAGCTCTGCACTCTATGTGTAGCGCACTCCCGAACTCTGCACATGGAGCACCCCTGAACTCTGCACTCTGTGTATAACCCCACCAAACTCTGCATTCTGTACATAATGCACTCCTGGTTTTTAATGCCACTTTAAGACTTTCCCACTGTTTGATGCAGTTTGGAAGGTGTATGTGTTGGGGGGAGGGGGTTTTGGGGGTGGGGGGGTTCGTGGTTGAGTTCTATTTTTTGAGAAAAAAAGCCCTGTGCATAGGTATGACTTAACAAGACTGAAATATCTCCCATGTACCATCCCTAAACGCAAGATTAATACACTTTGAGGGGGCAGTTTGTTATTACCTGAAGCTTTGTGTTCTTGTATCTGTATATTTTATATTCACATTTTTAATATGCACAAATACATTTTCTACTTTTTATCATTTTTTTTGTCTCCTTTGCTGAGCCAATAAAGTCCGGTTTTGTTTTTTGTTGTAGGGTATCCATGTCCAATAATCATCTTTCTTCCTATAGTTATTTGGATGTGGCCTGTTAAAGTCTTCATTTTTAAAGTAAACCTGTCAAAAGAGAAACATGTAGACCACCATCACTGCCATTGTTGACCTCCTTCTGAAAGTGCTAGCTGCCAGTTGGCCATCCACGTCCTTTGTCTTCAGAATGCTCAGCGCTGCTAATCCCAAATTAGTATATATATAACATAAGATAGATAACGATAGATAGACAAATGTCCATATTGATAGATTTTTAGGAGTCATAAAGCTTCTCACTCATGTACTTTCTCCAGTATAATTGCCATAAAATATTTTATCCTGTCTACATTTAAAGGTGCCCTGTCTCCAACCAATGTCTACCCTGTCCCCCATCTCTTTCCCCTCCCGTCCGTTTTCTATCCAGCAGTAGCGGCAGCACCCACCAACAGACAAGCTCCCGTTAATTTATTGGCGGTATAGCAACTTATTAAAAGTGACGCGTGTGCAAGCAGGGCCAGCGTGGGTGATTAGGTTTTGGGCTACGAGCTGTTGACAAGTGCAGGTTAATGAATGACGGGGAGCGCACGCCGTCGTCTCTCCCCTCGTTACTCAGCATTAGCCGCATTAATAGCAGTAATTGGATAGATTCATCATTTCAAATGTTTTAATAAATGTTTGGACAGCACCTGATCGGCTCTGTCAGCCTCCCAGCGGCACGGGGAATGTGACATGGCTGCCAAGTAACCATTAATACAACGAGGAGACAGAGAGTCAGACGAAGTCTGACACTCCGAGCTGAGAATGAGACACCCTCATTGGGAAGGCTGGGAATATTGCTCAGTTTGATTTATTGCAAACATTTATATTAGCACCAGTGGATTCAGTCCATATATTTCTCACCCTGCAATTCATTAAACTTGTAGCTATGGTGGAAGGGTGAGATTATTTATTTCTGAAGTGTCACATTTTGCCAGGGATGTAATAATGTTATGTTTATCACTTATTTTACTTTATATATATATATATATATATATATATTTATATATTTAAGCTATTAACCCCCTCAGTGCTTATGTTTTTTTTTTTCATGGAGATTGGGAAAGGACAGCTCTGAGTCACCTGAAACAATCTGACAATAAAATTATGTATGATCGGGATGTGGAATTAAATATTTATCTTTAAATGCAAACTTTAGAATTAGCTAGTGTTTAAAAATTGGTGATCAGGGATTTAAGAAAAGTCTGACACTCTAAGCTGAGAATGAGATCCCCCTATCCATAGTGCTCATATGATCTATTGCAATTGTTTTGTATTAGCACTAGCTTTTGTTGAATTAATACAGTTATATTTAACGGTTTGTTCTGTTCTGCGAAGTTTGTGTGCAAGTTATATATGATCAAGATATATATATAGATATATGGAAGTATATGTGCACCTAAGTAGATGTAATTCTCCCCTAATGCAAAACTTTCCTGCAACTAACTCTTATACTCTATAGCCACCCACCCCTCCATCCTAAACCACAAGACCTCATAGAAAGAAATTGCAAAAAAAAAGGGGGGGGGGGTGTTTTAGACCTCTGCCTTGCAATTTAAGATGGGGGCTACCATCTAGTTGATGTGAAGGGCAAGGTCTGCTTTAAGCAGAGATCACATGAACAAAAACCTGGGGCTTTCTATTGAAAATATCTGTGTCCACTTCTAGACGCTACAGTGTGTTTAGCACTTGTCTTCTGGTATCTAGCTTACAATATTACTTGCCTAAAATGTCATTGGGATTGTAGAATATAATGTTCTTCCAGAGTTATCTCCTGGAAAAGTCACATAATATAATATTAATAAGTAATTGTGAGTGGGCTGTCTGGAAAACATGGGCAGTAATTTTTTGGTGGGAGCGCTAGTAATTGGTGATAACTCAACCGTTGACTTGATTTGTTCTACTGAATAATGAGAGATAAAACAGTAGCCAGACCCACAATCCCAACAAGTTATAGCGATATGAATAATTTAACGGTGAGTTTACATGTGAAAATGTTTCTACTTTGTGAATCATGTGCACTTCTCAGTTGTCCTTCTCCTCCCCCAACCTTTAGTGCTTCCTACTACCCTCTCTGTGAGATGTAGTTGGTAGTTGGAAAGAGCTGGTTGGAAGGCCTACAACTAATAATGTGTTGATGAACATGAATGAGGTTTGATTTATTCAGAGATGCCTGTTACAATCGTAGGCTTAAAGCTGAATATACACAGTAGGCCTTTACCTGGACAATTCAAAAACTTTCCTGGGTGGAGCTATGAGACACAATCCTAAATCCTAGATTTGATTTTGTTCACTCTTACTGTATGTGATTGTCCCCATAGTTCTTTTTTTTTCATTATTTAAATGAGTTGATTGGGGCAATGTCTTTCTTGCTATGGAAGGTTTATGTAGCAGTTAAGGAGAGATCACATGACTATTCTATAGCTTTTTAGACCTTGTAGTTTGGCAGTTAATAGCAGACAAACTGGTGAACATCAGAGAGCTGAAGTTTATTGGATGCAGTGTGTTGATTCCAATATATAGGAAACATAGCAGCAAATTATAGAAAGTGTAAATTGGATGCACTGGCCAACCAACTAGGAACTAACTTTTAGTTTTTTAACTGTGGCTGGTAGCTGTACCTGATATTAAAATAAGTTCCTAACTAATGTATGCATTAGCATTTCACGATTAACACCTGGAAAAGTAATGACTATAGCTAACCCTTTACCTAAACATAATCCTAAATAAACTTTAACCTAACCCATAAAATGTAACTAACCTATACTTTAACCCAAACATACCTCTAAACTTAAGCATAAAGTAAACCTGTATTCACTACAGATTTATTAAACTCTGCACTAGGAACCTTTGGGTATCTGCTACTACTTTTAGTAATGCCCTTCATTGTCCCAATCTGCCAAAGCAGCCTGCAAAAATGCCTGTTACTTCTTGGTATGCAGGACACAGATAATCCCCCTTGCCCTACCAGAGTTCAGTGCTAGGTGCTGCGTGACCCAACTCCAACTTCTTAGCGCTTCTGTGCAAATATGGACTGTTGGTATTGGCATAGGAATTTTTGGTCATATTGCTGGTGATGAAGAGAAAAGTGAAGTATCTGTTGAAAAGCTTGAGTGTTTGCTTACTAAACCTGTAGTCAGTGCAGTTTACTTTAACCTAACTCCTAATCTTATCCTAACTCCTAAACCTATTATATGAAAAGAATTCTATTAAACTACTATCAGGCTGATAATATACCTGAAATTCATGGTTCCCAAAAACTCTGCACCCAAAAATTCCATCTAATCTAAGAGAAATAATTCTTACAATGGTCCTAAATATGCAATAAGTAAGAGAAGAAATAACTACGACAGACAGAGCGATCAGTTAGATCTTTTTCATTTTCTTTTCTGCACCAGTAAATGATAAGTCAAATCTGATTGGATATGTAGGCTCTTCTTTCCTTTCCTCAACACCCAAGGCCACAATAAGGATAAAAATAGCATAGACATCCATCCCACTGCTTGTCACCAAGTGCTTGTAGTCAGATTTACAACTCTGATTTTGTATTTGAGTTCCCCGTTAAAGTTTTCAGATGAGGATTTAGAGAGGTTAACATAAGACACAGTCATAAGTATAGGTTAATCCTTGGGAATGAACACACATAAACTGCAAATGACATTAAACAACAGCTGCTCCCTTTTACACTAGCAGCGCAACACAACCAAAAAGTCTAAGGATGCCATGACTCTGAAAATTGCAGGGTCGGGTTTTGTGTTATATCTGGAATTGCAGTACTTGCTATTTCTATGTTCGATCTGACTGATCAAGAAATTTGCTTTGTTTCTGACAACTCTCTGTAAAACTACCCACCTATGTAATAGTTGTCAGTAACAGCGAGCAGCTGAAATTTTTTTTGATTACAAGCTATTTTTTACATTTGGAACATCTAAGCTGCACAGTTTTTATTTCTAATGCTGACCATAAACTCAGTCAATATATCTGTTTTTTGGCACCAGGAGTCTGATCTTGGTCGTTTTTGGTATGAAATGCAGGAGAACCAAAACTTACCCACAAGACATCCCCTTCATCTCCGGCCCAGGAGCTTAAACGAATCCGAAGGTCAACAAAAAACGAAAACATTTTAGCAAAAGTTTTACTTACTGTTTTTTTTTTTTTTTATCACTGGGATGAAATGCATAGCAATCTATGTTTTTATGTGCAGGTATTGAATATAGATTGTTTTATCTTAAGCAAAGATCTAATAAATGTAACTTCCGTTGGATCAGATTCGTTTTTGGAATGAGGCTACCAGTGCAAAAAAACTGGCTACTAACTACTAAACTATACTTTACACTAAACACCCCTTTACTCTAAAACATCCGCTACATTAACCTTGAACAACCAATTTATTCCATTAAATGGGTCCTTCACAAGAAGTCCTCCAAAACCATTAAACACATAACCCTTAACCTGTACCTATACACTGAAATGTCCCAACCTTAATGGAATTCCTTAAAGCCACATTAAACCCATAAACATATATTTTTTTTACACTGAAGCTTATTGGTTCTTTGATGTGGTGGTTGCATTAGTTTTTCTTTTTTTAGGCCTTTTAAATGTATTTTTACTTGGTGATCCAGCCAGTAAGTCTGTTTTTTTTTTAGATAGAGAGTTGAGACAAACCATTTACCACTAGCGGGGGGTGCTTCCAATGGTCAGATTTGATTAATTTTACATGTTGTTGTCACTACTTAGTGCCCTAAGTGTAATTTCTCTCTGCTGCTTCCTTCCTCTGTTATCTGCATGAATCACTTCTGAAAAGTTTTCTTGACACCAAAACAAAAATGGTGACAGGGGAGGGACCTCCAATAGATTGACAGCCTCAGCTCTGTTACCGTGTGCTGTGTAAGGGGGGTGTGCCCCTTCCCTCTAATCTGCTCCCAGAGGTCTTCTCACTTAAGTAGCTTCAGCTTTCTACTCCCTGCTTTTCAGAGCTGAGAGATCCTGTGCAAATTCTGCACTTTGAATGGATGTAAGATAAACAGATACAACTTATATAGGATTTGTTTCATCTCTGTGTATCGCCTGAGACCAGTCACTTTACTGGGAATAGTAAGGGCTTACAACCACTTTAAAAAATGTTAGCCCTCTGGGAGCAGCAGAGAGCTATTTACAAGAGCACAGGGGTGAGGAACCTGAGCAATCCTGCCTCCAAGATGAATACTGTTGCCATGGTTGGAACGAAGACACTTTTGATTTATTTTGACAGTTGTAGAAAATCACAGGTAGCTGCGGACTAAATTGGAAAATCAGTTTTAAAATCACTGAATGACAATAAATAGCAATTATAGACACTGTATCCATTTATACGATGGGTTCATTTTAAATATATAACCATGATACTTTTATCAAATATTTAGAAAGGCAGTTTGTGTCATAGATTATATGGGCCTTAAATCTCGCCTGAATGTGCAGAGATATCGCTAACTACCGCGGATGGCACACAAGGGGAACCGGGCTTTATCCGTTCTCTTGTGTTGTGAAAATCGGTTAAAGGCAGACAAAGCAATTAGGCAGAAGCGCATGATTGAATATTACAGCTTTCAGCAAGTAAATGAAGATAAGTTCTGTTAATTATGTGGCTTCTTCCCTGCGCTAATGTGATAATAAACTACTGGGCCTGTCACATTTCTAGCAAGGCAGTGACCCCTCACTCTGCAGGAACTGTGCACATGATGCAAATATACTGAACGTAGAGCATAAGTTGAATAGACAGAACCACTCCACTGACAGAGGGGAGAAGGCAGGGCAAAAGCTCAACCTATGCAAGATCGCCTATTACTGTATGTGAATAAAATGTATCCTTTTATACAAATGATTGTAATCTGATGTGCTCATCCATATGTGACAATCCTACATCCTTTAAAGTCCTATCCCTATGGGTGGGAGAGATACTTCTCCAAAAACCCCTCTCTTTTCTTTCTAAGCGCCTATCACTTCAAGTTTTATTTACCTATTTTCTGCTGCAGGATCATAATGATTTTATTGTCATATGATGAAAAATATTACTTGTAAAATACAGGTTTTTGGTGAGGGCATCTTTTAGTATTACGCTGTTAGTTAAAAACCAGGAAGTTTGATCACTTACGATAGCCATACATATACAGTATATGTATGTATGGCTAACTTCCACTAGATTCCTCCATCCACACTAAACAGCATGGATGGAGGAATCTCCCCTGCCAGTAATTGCATCGTGATTTCCAACTGTGGCGATTGCAACTGTGGCTGTCAGAATTCGCGAACAGTGACTGCACTCGATTGGCTCAAGTCACTGTTTGTCAGTGACTTGAGCCAATCAGACATTTTTACACTCAGGCCGTTCAACTTTTTAAATTAAATTCCACCACCCGCGGCTTGAATTTTGGCTGGTTGAGACAGAATTTGAGTCGTGTATGGCAGGGTTAACTGGTTTCTTGTAACTTTCAAAGTCTGCACTATCCATATCTCTGCAGCTGCGCCCATGTGTCTTAGCCATTGCAAATTGCAAATTACAAGTGTAACTAAAGATAAAACTTTTTTTTTTCATTTTGGATAGAGTAAGGGAGGGTTATAATCACCTGTCAGTTTTTTTTTGCAATCCGTCTATCAGTGCCCATCAGTGTCGCCTATTAGTGGCACCTATCAGTCCCCATCAGTACCACTTATCTAGTCTCATCAGTGCCCACCAGTGCCTCGTTATCAGTGAAGACTATTAATGCCACCTCATCAGTGCCGCCTAATCAGTGCCCATTAGTGCAGCCCCATCATTGCATATCAGTGAGGAAGAAAAGATACCTGTTTGCAAAACTTTATAACAATCTATGTAAAAAAACCAAGTAGTGATTAAATACCACCAAAATAAAGCTCTATGTGTGTGAACAAAATGATAAAAACTTAGTTAGTGTACAGTGTTGCATGACCGCGCAATTGTCATTCAAATTGCGACAGCACTAAAAGCTGAAAATTGGCCTTAGCAGGAAGGGGGTAAAAGTGTCCAGTAGGCAAGTGGTTGAATATGGTGCTTAGAGAATGCAGCATGAGGAAGCATGGCCGCTTCCTTGTCTGGTTTCAGGCTTCTCTTGGTGTTTCGGTGCATTCGCTGCATTGTTCATATAAGATCAACCATCTGCTATAATGTTGGCGCATCATGAGTTGATAGTTGCCATAATAACATTGCTACTCCCAAGTTTGCCCCTCTCTGTTAAAAAGAATGTGGTGGTGTGTATAAGAGGGGCTGGTCATACTGTATACTAAAGTCATCTTCTAGCAATTTCAATACATTTCAGTAGCGTTAACAATGGAATCCGATCACTGATAAGGTTATCTCTGTACTCTCTCCTCCATTCAGCAATCTCCATTTCTTAGATTCACAGCCCTGTGCAATGCTGCAAAGCCTGATTGGCTTGCATAACTGCCCCTCCCGCTCCCAGCTTGAACACAGATTTGAAGGCGATCACGTGAGGCTTCTACAAAAACAGATTGTAGCCTTATTGAAAAATTCTAGTTACTGATAAATTATTATTATTTATTACATAACAGAATTAATATATAAGACCAAACTTACACTAAGTGATATTTCAGTTTTTGGTGGAGTCTGAAAACCTGTGTCCAACCCATCTTGGAGTTTTGGGTGTTCTCACCCATCTTTGGGTGTTACCCCAGCACTGGGACCCTAAAGAAGTATAAGAAATGAGTTAGTGGTTTAGCTCTCCATAATGTAAATATGAGCTGTGGGAGAACTGGTCCTTCAACTTTAAATGGCATTTTTTCTCAGACAGTAGTACATACTAGATTAAAAAAAAAAAAAAAAAAATAAGCCATTAAAATGTTTATAGAAAAGAGTAATTCTACTGATGAGAGAAAGGTTTGTCAGTGTGAAGCTGGTCAAAGACAGTTTAAGGCTTCATGCCAACAAGCTTCACCTCACTCTGGGATAAACTGAGTATCTGGTGTCTGGATTTTGCGCGTTTGGTTGTGAGTGAGAGAGCGCTGACAGCCATGCCATCCGGCTGGGGAGGGTGACACCTCTCTTCCCGCTGGTTTTCTATGCCCGAGGTGAGTGCCAGGCCTTCTCGGCTCTCTAATTCTTGGCAGGGTGCATGATACTTGTCGTGTCACAACCCTGCAATTGTCACCAGGCTTGTAATGATACACTCTTGCACTAAACACACACTGCTTACTGCTACTGCGAGACAGCTACAATATGTTTAGCTAGCAGGCTGACCAATGCGTGTTAATAAATATTCCCAATGGAAAACTGTAATGAGGAAAATAAATAAAAGCATCAAAAGAATTTCTTTTTTTCATTTCTTTTATTTCCAGTGTATAAATGCAGCACTGATCATGAAAAACAAGTGATAGAAAATAAAAGTATACCAGACTGCTATTGGTAGTTTATACCAAAAAAAGGAGAAAATGACAGTGTATCATTCTCTAGAAGTGGCGCTGTGAAAAAAACAACAATTATTATCATTATAACATAAAGTAAAGTCCATATGATGTGAAACACCCAGTGCTGTTTTTTGTGTTATTAATGTGCCAAAGCTCTTTGACTCGTAAAATTGGTGACCCCTTTGACCAAGTCAACAACAATTATTATCATTATAACATAAAGTAAAGTCCATATGATGTGAAACACCCAGTGCTGTTTTTTGTGTTATTAATGTGCCAAAGCTCTTTGACTCGTAAAATTGGTGACCCCTTTGACCAAGTCGGAAGTGACGAAATGCATCGGGCATGGCTACAAGGAGACTAGAGGAAACACCGGGACGTGCATCAGGCAGCGTCCTGCGGTGGTGCTATAGAAGACCATAGAAATGTCTATGTAATCGATATGTACAAACACCTGAACTGCTTTTATATAATGTGAGCAGCTCTTTTATATGATTTTTAATAAAATTGGATGTTTTTTTGGTTACTATGCCATTGGAGTTTTTCCTTTTTGTTTCTGCAAGACGCTTGACCCAATACATTGTATTGCATGGAGCAAGGATCCTGACATCCATCTTGGTGTTGTTTAATCATAGCGAGTTTGTCAGCCATGAGAATGGAAGGCATAAGCAGCTGGTGAGTTCACATCCATGGGAGTGGAATCACTTTTTTTGCACATGAGACAGTGTTTGGAATTTTAAATTTGTAATAAGGAAGACTTCACGGATTTTACGAGTCAAAGAATTTTGGCACATTATTAACACAAATAACAGTACTGGGTGTTTCACATTAAATGGACTTTACTTTATGTTATAATGATAATAATTGTTGTTTTTTTACAGCGCTATTTGTAGAGAGTAATGCACTGTAATTTTCCCTTTTTTAGTATACATTTATGTTTTATGGTGGCAGCAGTGAGAATATATTCACGTATGGGTATTTACACCTAACTAAGTGGCACAGTATTAATTTCTTTTTATTTTCTAGCGGGGGGGGGGGGGTTTAATTATTATATTGGTAGTTTATATACTGTATATACAGGTGGATCTCATAAAATGAGGATATCATCAAAAAGTTAATTTATTTCAGTAATTCATATCAAAAATGAAATTCATATATTTTATATAGATGTGTTACACACAGAGTGATATATTTAAAGCATTTTGTTTCTTTTAATTTTGATGATTATGGCTTACAGCTAGTGAAAACCCAAAATTTAGTATCTCAGAAAAGCAGAATATTACATAGGACCAATTAAAAAAAAGATTTTTAATACAGAAATGTTGGCTTACTGAAAAGTATGTCCATGTACAGTATAGTATGCATTCAATACTTGTTTGGGGCTCCTTTTGCATGAATTACTGCATCATTGTGGCAAGTAGCATGGAGGTGATCAGCCTGTGGCACTGCTGAGGTTTTATGGAATCCCATGTTGCTGTGAAAGTGGCTTTCAGCTCATTTGCATTGCTGGGTCTGGTGTCTCTCATCTTCCTCTTGACAATACCCCACAGTTTCTCAATGGGGTTTAGGTCAGGCGAGTTTGTTGGCCAATCAAGCACAATGATGTCATGCTCATTGAACCAGGTATTGGTACTTTTGGCAGTGTGGGCAGGTGCCAAGTCCTGCTGGAAAATGAAATCAGCATCTCCTTAAAGCTAATCAGGAGAGGGAAGCATGAAGTAGGCAATCAGCCTGTGGCACTGCTGATGTGTCATGGAAGCCACAGTCATCACGGACTGTGGAAAATGTTCATTTGGAAATCAAGGTCTCAGAGTCTTGAGGAAAAGTGGAGAGGAACATAATCCAAGTTGCATGAGGTCCAGTGTGAATTTTCCACAGTCAGTGATGATTTAGGGGGCCATGTCATCTGCTGATGTTGGTCCACTGTGTTTTATCAAGTCCAAAGTCAGCGCAGCCCTCTACCAGGAAATTCTAGAGCATTTCATGCTTCCCTCTGCTGACCAGCTTTATGGAGATGCTGATTTCATTTTCCAGCAGGACTTGGCACCTGCCCGCGCTGCCAGTACCAATTCCGGGTTTAATGATCATGGTATCTCTGTACTTGATTGGCCAGCAAATTCGCCTGACCTAAACCCCATAGAGAATCTGTGGGGTATTGTCAAGAGGAAGATGAGAGACACCAGACCCAACAATGCAGACTATCTGAAGCGCGCTATCAAAGCAACCTGGGCTGCCATTACACCTCAGCACTGCCACAGGCTGATGGCCTCCATGCAATGCTGTATTGATGCAGTAATTCACGCAAAAGGAGCCCCAACCAAGTATTAAGTGCATACTATACTGTACATGGACATACTTTTCAGCCAACATTTCTGTATTTAAAATCCTTTTTTGTTATTGGTCCTATGTAATATTCTTATTTTCTGAGATAATACATTTGGGGTTTTCACTAGCTGTAAGCCATAATCATCAAAATTAAAAGAAAGAAATACTTGAAATATATCACTTTGTGTGTAACGCATCTATATAAAATATATGAGTTCCGCTTTTTGAATTGAATTACTGAAAAAAATGAACTTTTTGATGATATTCTAATTTCTAATTTTATAAGATGCACCTGTGTGTATATATATATATATATATATATATATATATAATATATATAGATGTATATATTTATATATAATACGTATATATATAGATAGATATATAGATAGATATAGATATATATCAATTCCACTTGCAATTTTCAAGAATCCTGGAAATCTTAGGTAGTTGGTGACTATGTAACTACGAAATGTAAATGCTGAGGCTTTTAGTTCTCTAAGAGCAGCTTTACATTTGTGTGTTGCCGTAATGCACAATAAAACATGTGTTTGATTGTAAATTACTGGCCTGCACTTTACATATGGTACTATGGGCACAGCAGTGCCATTTATTTAATATTGTAGCCACCAATGCACTTGTGCTATAAGGCACCAAAAAGTGTATACTGTACACTGTATACAGAAGCAGGTTGGAGCAGCAGATTTACATCATGCATTGAGGTGTGCTGCCAGCCCATTTAAATTAAATGGGCTGCCTGAATGCAGTGGGCCTCAATGCAGACATGCGCAAGTGCAAAGGGGCTCTAACAGCTGGAATGTCTAACTTATTTTAAAAATTTTCCTAGTTGTAAAAGGATCTTCAGGCAAAATTATACTTTAAGGATCTCAACATTATGTGTTATGTACATATATATATATATATATATATATATCTGTGTGTGTGGTGTGTGTGTGTGTGAGAGATGTTGGGGACATTAATACAAAGAGAGAGTCGGATACTTACGCTAGCAATGTTTAAAAACACATCTACGGTATATACACTTTTTTTCTAATTTAATTGTTTTCTTATTTTGTTGCCTATTTGATTTATTTAAGGTACCTATATAGCGCTAACATTTTACACAGCGCTTTACATTTTACACAGCGCTTTACATGAGTTAAAGATATGTAATATGCCTATATTGTAAATTTATATAAGCTATTCATTGATGCACACATTGTCTATAATGTCATATGTTAGGTTTGAATGCATGTGACACATTATATGCGTTGTTTGAATTAATAGTTTTCTCATCTCACCTTTTTCTCTTTTACATTTGCAGATTCTTCCTAAAGTTCTTCCTTAAGTGTAACCAAAACTGCCTGAAGAATGCTGGGAACCCTCGGGATATGCGAAGATTTCAGGTGAGTCTGGAACACCAGAATTGGAGTAGAATTTGTACACTTCAAAACTGACTCTAGTTTAGGCTCTGCAGGGGTGGAGCTTTAAAAAAGGGTGTATGCCCATGGTGTGGGAAAGTGGAGATTTTTTTTTTTTTTTTAGAAAAGGGGATTATCCTTTGAGCAGGAATTGGGAATGAATATTGCATAAAGCATAGTTTTTCTAAAAAAAAAAAAAACCCTACACACACACACACACACCTCTGCTGTACATTCAGCACCCGTCAGTACTTCTACTGTGTTTACTGTCACTGCTCAGATTTCTGTGTTCACTTGAAATAATTTGAGAAGTCTATAGACAAAATAAACTTCTAGATCATTATTAGGGTTAATTAGTAGTACCTCAACAATGAATTTTTCCTGCAGGCAGCTGCCGTCATTTATACATATACAATGTTCTGCTATGTAGTATACATACTAAAAGTCGCAACCTTGTATCTGAGTGACTGGTAAGAGTTACATTGGAACATAGTTGTGGATTTATTCCTGCATTCCCCAGTCCTGGAGCACTGACAAGATACTCCCTCATATCTTCCTGCACTGTTCCAGAAAATTCAACATATGTTGCCTAAGCTGTAGTTCTAGGCAGGGCTAGTGTTTACGCCTTGGTTATTGACAAGAAGTCTGCTGCCTGCCAATATATGTTTATGTATACTAGCCAGAATTTTCATTGATTGCATAACTTTCCACTATTTAGCTCCTGAAAGAAATGTGTTCATCATTTGGATGCCATTTAAACCCAACTCCTGTGTCATGCAATGCAAAACCCATACTGCCACAAGTGCCGTGTGCAGCACTGTAACCATAGCAACCAAACAGAAATTTTTGGTTCTTCTGAACTGCGTAAAAGGAGAAAATAGTTAAATATAGCAAGGTTTAAAGGAGACATGTGTCTATCAAGTTCAATCCCCATTCAGCTAAGAAAAAAACACATGTAAGCACACCTTGAGTCTTCGGACAACCTAGTTGATCCTGGTAAATTTGTTTTGCGAAGAAAAAATCCTCCCAACCCCTAAAGGCAGCTGAATAAATCCCTGGAATAATAGTCTGCTATGTATTTTTTTATAACAAGAGTCAGCTGAGAGCCTACAAAAGAAGACCTCTCAAAAATTGTTGAGTCCTTACTTCACAATCCCCAAGAGAATATTCAGCATTTTACACTTCCAGAATTTTCGGATGCCTATGCGCCCCACTTCACTCTGTGGTTCTGTTTTTTGGCTCCCTTGTCACTACAGGACACAGTAGTGATGAAGGGGCTGCCAGGAGGTACCACAACCCTTAGAGGGTAACCAGGCAGAGAAGTAAGGACTCATGATCTGCTGGTGAGTAAAGTATTAGCAGTCTTCTTTTTTGGGCTGCTTTTTACAGAATTGCTTGAAGTGATAAAGACCTTTTAAAGTGTAAAAATGTGGTTTGTTGTCAAAAGAGGAACTCTTCAGCAGCTGATTTGAGCAACCTTTTGCTATTTTTTTTGTTTTGCTGTCTATATAGCTGGAGAGACTTCCCTTTACTTTCAGTCTTGGAGACACAACAGTAACTGAGAGGAAATATCCTTATAATGATGAAAATTCTCATCTTACAAGGTTGTCATCAGAACATTTGTTCCCACTGGAACACTTCCCATTATCTCTTGCTCTCTTGACAAATCTAAAATTTGGGATTTCTCCACATTTCTCCACATTTTCTCTCCGGATGACAATGGTCAACAGGAAAAATAGAAGGGTGGATCCCCCAGAACCAGGCTGCAATAAAAACTTGGCTAACTGTTCCCCCCACTCCTTCTAGAAAAGCTAACTTTATATACACTTTAAAGTATAAGTAAGTATAAGTAAGTAAGTAAAGTATAAGTAAAGGCAATTTTTTTTTGTTTTGAATAAAGTGGAGAGGGATTAGAACACTTGTCAGTTTTAATTGCTGAAGGAGATTCGCCCACTCCTTTTGTACTGTTAACATTATAATTTAAAGTGAAAGTACATGAAATTCCCACATTTTGGGCTGTCCCCGGAAATGTAATAGAGGGGAAATCATCCAATGGGGACACTAGTTCTGGTGACCTGGGGGTCCCCATAGAATCCCCTTAATTTGAAGGGATTTCCTTTTACTTCCTGTTTGGACATGGGACAAACAGGAAATCTCTGAAATGGGACACAGATGGCTGAAAAAAATACCTGACAGGGGTTTTAACCGTCACTTGCTCAATCCAAAAAAAAAAAAAATGTTGCCTATAGTTCTACTTTAAGGCTAGGTTGCTCTAAAGAAAACATCCAGCCATTATCTGAAGCCTTCTTTATTTGTAGGTTATTGCTCACTGTAGCTCATCACACTGCCTTATTAAATAAGCCTGATGATAGAAACAAAAGCATGGTATAGAGGAATCATGTTTAAGTCATGTCTACAATACATTGTATAATAATGTTAACAATGTTAATAATTCAGGTTTAAGCGAGAGACATGCAAACCATTCCTTTACTTCTCGATGGCCAACTGTGCATCCAGAGCCGCTGCATGATAGCACAGGCTAAAAATAGAGCCATTTATCCAGCTTGCATCAAGCTGTTTCAAGCTTTTATGTTTTCGTCATTGCAAGATATGGAAACCATTGCTTTTCTAGGATAGACTAACTACAAACAAAATGGCTCGCCTCACTACATATTGAATGTAGCATGTATATTTTCTGTCTTTGCTAGGTTGAGGACTACAAAAAATACAAATGTATTTTTGTTTTATTTTTTTAATCAGGTAAATATAAATATTAAGCATATAAATATTTCGTAGTGACTATTTCCATCCAGAAAGTGGCTACTTCTGACATGTTATTTTATCATGGTTTACGTTTTTGGGGTTGTATTTGAGATGTGCAAAGAGAGATCACACAAATACTTATAAGTATAAAATGAAATTAAGTAATGACAGATACATATAACAAATGTAATATTATTAGAAAATATAACAGGAATACCTAACTAAAGATGCTGTTTCGCCACAGAGTCATGCTGGCGGGTAAATTGGCCATAGTATGGGAAGTAGGGACCTTGTATTGTAAGATCCTTAAGGACAGGGACAGATGTGAATGCACAATATATGTAAAGCACTGTGTAAAATTGTTGTTTCTATATAAATACCTGTATTATTAATAAAAAGTTAAAGGAGTGACTTAGACTCACAGGTCCTATGTCACAAAAGAGTGACTTGGGCTCTGTTGATAGTTTGCTGCATTCAGAGGCAGGTAAACGCTCCCTTTGGATATGGCAAAACCTTGTGGTATGGCTGTGTACGCACTGGTTGATTAGCTGTGGCTAAAACTCCATAGAAATGCCAACCCTGGATGCACAGGCTGCATCTAGGGTTGGTCGGAGACTCTATTCACATATAATCACTCAGATGAGCAGTTACATGCAAACAGCTGTGATACCAGCCATTGATTTCTACAGAGTAAAAATGTCACAGTTGTTGCATATGCAGGATGCGTTAAGTACCATCAGCAAAAATATAGCCAGCAAAAATTAGGCCTTACACCCACTTCCTTCCCTTTCACCCTTGCTCTGTTCTCACAGAGTCACATAGAGTTTTAATTAAAGAATAAATAAAAATTAGTCACAAAAAAAAAGCTCCTGCTGTGCTATCCCTCTGTAGAAAAGCCAGAATCTTTTTTACAGCAGTGACATGAATGTACCCTGTATTAAAAATGTATTTGTAAATTAAATAAATAATTTGTATAAATAACAAAGAAGAAGTTTAAAAATGTTAAAGTAAAAAGTAATAAGGACACAATTACTCCAAACCGCTACAGTGTCTCCTAAAGTCCAACTCCACCTATAAGGATATTGGGTACATAGAAAGTTGATTAGACTTTATTGCCTGTGTGATTTCATACTAAAGTAGATGAGAAATGGTTGGTCTTTATGACAGCTACAATCCTAAAGCAGCTTCAGATTTTACTGGCTTTAGCTAACTTAACGCACGTCACCTTCACGACACTCTTTGTAGAAGCTTCCTTGAATATTGACTCACTTAAGATAATTCATTTAGTGCAGTTAATGAAATAGTGAACTACAACAAAAAAAGGATATTTTATTTGAGAAGTAATCGAAGCAGGTGCTCCTAGACTTAATTTGCATGACATCATCTGAAGTCCATTTGATATCCATTTTACATCTTCATGACATGTAAAGTGCTCGCAGTTTGGCGAAGTTTCAAAAAGCATGCATTTTTACATATTGAAGAGTTACAGTGTAAAATAGAGACATGGAAGGTATAAGTGCAAGTTTTGTTATATGGAGTGATTCTAACAACACTACTCCTAATAAAGAAAGTCACCATATCAATCTGGAAAATAGATGTTAACCCTGGATAATGCCTGAACATAGATAACTCCTTTCTTCTAGAGAAAAAAGTTGAAGGCATTGTCAGGTGGAGTACTTTATAAATACGAGGAAGTATTCACTGCATGCACTTTTGAAATTGGATTTAAAGCCCAATTGAAATTTTATTTAAATTAGCTAAATACATTCCAGGTGCATCACAACAAAAGGTGTTCAAAGCCTTAAAAATCATTTACTTCAGAAAGCAGCCTTAGCCTCAGTAGAAAAGGTTGTTCTCTGCCAGAATACTGAAGAGAAGGACCTTTGCTCTCTGTGTGGAAGCAGTGGTCACTCTCCAGGGGTCCAAGGGAACCCCTGCTGAGTCAGAACTAGCGTTCTTAAATCAGCAGGGAACATGAGCTCTAGGCCTGACTTGGTAGGGGTGTGCAAGAAACCAATGCTTCCACACAGAGAGCAAGAGTCCTTCTTTTTTAGCATGCTGGCAGGGGACAGGCTTTCCTACTCAGGCTTTCTATTAAAAACATACCGTCAGACTTTGCACACTTTTTTGTTTTGATGCTCTTAGAATGTTTTAGATGATTTGTGCTGAAAGTTCAAGTGAGCTTTATTATGAAAATATATATCTCATGCCAGGTCCACTTTGAGAGTTTCCATAGTACTGGAAATGGTTGCATTGTTAATTGTTCATTACCCAGCTGCACATTCTCAGCAGTAGAGAGGTGGGAGAATGAGTTCTGTAGGAGAGCCATTCTTATTAATCTAGGGTTGTCGCAATGAAAGGTGGTCTTTCTGTTTCATGCCCTGATTAATGTTCTATATTAGAAGCATGCTCTGGTTTTTAATCTAGATTACTATCAGGCCATTGGCGTACCTCTATAATTACAAGTAAATAGTCATTTGTTATTAGATTCGTGTCACCCGGTTGGCATGCCAGGCAAGTGTTCTTGGCAGCCAAAGATCTGTGTAGGTAAGTGGCAGCAACATGCAAACAGGGTTGCTGATCTCTGGACCTGTAACGACATTCTGTCAGGAGTGCCATCTTCACAGCGCCGCCGTCTCACCACGTGTAAACAGAGATTGCTTAATTACGCAGGTCATGTCAATTACAGTGACCTTTGCATTTTCCCCGAATTAATCACATTCTCCTGGGCTCAGGAAATACTCACAGCATCACTAGCAGTGCCATTAAGTCAGCAGTCCCAGATAATTCAGTAATAAATGATTTAGAAGGTTAGAACAAATACAAGCAGCCTCAGAAATGGCTTGCTGCTTTCTTTTGTATTATGGCGAGAGAAAGAGCCCAGTGTCCCTCTGATCTTCAGACTAATGACCTGTTTATTACAAGGAGGTATCATAGAGCAGTTTTCTACACACAATGTAGTTTGCTTTATTGTTTGCCGAAGCAATATTGAAGAGGACCAAGAGGCATGTGATTGCATCTTTGTAGGACACCATTTGCTGCCAAATCCCATGGACATTTAGTCAAAAAGTATTCCTACATTCCACCATATTGTCTGCAGACCCACTTATCTGTTTCTGTCTCTGTGTCTCTGCTCTCCCACACTGTCCTTATTAAGTATCTATCTCTGCTATCCTACAATGTTCACCATCATTACTCATCTTCACCTGTCTCTACTCACTTCCACTGTCCTTAGTTATAACCTGTCTCTGTTCTGTTATACTGTCCTTACTCATCACCTGTCTCTGCCCTCTTACACTGACATTACTCATCACTTGTCTCTGCCCTCTTACACTGACTTTACTCATCACCCATATCTGCCCTCTTACACTGACTTTACTCATCACTTGTCTCTGCCCTCTTACACTGACTTTACTCATCACCCATCTCTGCCCTCTTACACTGACTTTACTCATCACCTGTCTCTGTTCTCTTACACAGTCCTTACTTATAACCTGTCTCTGCTCCTATTACACTGTCTATATGTGTCACTTGTCTCTGTTCTCTTACACTGTCCTTACTCAGCACCTATCTCTGCTCTCTTACACTGTCCTTGCTCAGCACTTATCTCTCTTCTCATACACTGTCCTTACTCTGCAGTTATCTCTGCCCTCTTACACTGCTTCTCATCAGCACCCATATACTTGCTCTCTTACATTGTTACCAATTAGCTACAGTGTATCTGCTCTCCTACGATCCCCCCCCCCCCCCCTTCCTTTAGCACTTATGTTTTTGCTCTCTAACGGTATTCTACTTGGCACCTGTGTATGTTTTTTTCCACCACTGTCCATCCACTGTGTTTCTGCTCTCAAGCACCTATCCCCCTCAGCACCTGGTATTTTGCAACCTGTTACAGTCCCTACTCAGCAACTGCGTCTATGCTCGCCATCATTATCCTTACTTAGCTTCTATTTCTCTGCACTTTCCTACTGTGCCCACGTAGCACCTGTGTCTCTGTCTCTGCTTTTTAAACCTGCAACTATACATTTAAGCCCACTGCTTTAAAGGGAATCAGTAGGGAAAAAAGTCATAGAAAACCTCTAGCAGCATATAGTACAGTAAAATGACCTTCATTCTCTGCTAACAGGAATACTGCATTTGGTAGCTGACAAGGGTTTTTTACCTTCTCTTCAACATGTTTCCACACTGGCTGTTTAGCTTATCTGCTTGAAGTGAACCTAAACCGCAAAAAAAGTTCCAAAGAAAACATGTGTAGCATGATCCCTGCCAATAATGGGTGCACTTTTCTTAGTCCTTATTAAAAAACGCAGTTGGTATTTAATAAAGAGCACCTGTCATCTGGATCTCTCAGAGTCTCAGCAGTAATATGCTGTTACTTAGCTGGTATGGCCTGAGGAGTGATCACATATCAGGGTTCATCTCCTGTTGATATTATTTATAAGAGTGCCGAGGAAGTGTCTGCCATCCCCTACACCAGGGTTTCTCAACCAGGGTTCCATGGAACCCTAGGGTTCCTCCTGAGGTTGCTAGGGGTTCCTTGAGCATTGGGCAATTTCTGCCTCTCTGATAAGTTCCCAATGACACCATTGTTCCTTTTAGCTATCTGTAAGGGGCGTAATTCTTCCCAATGATGACAAGAGTAAGAAGCATTCTTCCCACTGATTGTCACACTAATATGTCATGAGTTGTAGATTTTTAATAATTAGCAGGGGTTCCCCGAGACTAGAAATTTATTTCAAGGGTTCCTCTATGTTGAAAAGGTTGAGAAAGGCTACCCTACAGCTTCCAATTAGAGTCTGTGGGGGAGATTTACTAAACTGGAAAGCGCAAAATCTGGTGCAGCTGTGCATGATAGCCTTCCATATTTTATTGTCAAAGCTTAAAGAGGTTGTAAACCCCGAGAAAAAAAACAAAAAAAAACCTGTAAGACAAAAGCATAATAAGCTAGTATGCAAAGCATGCATACCACGATGAGATCACTCCTGCGCATGAGCGCGGGAGCCGCCGTTTACGGCATGGGCTCTGAAATCCTGGCATGGTAAGCTGGACCTTCAGAGCGCATGTGCTGATGATGTCATCTTTGGCTGCATGCACCCTAAATATCTCCTAAACTATTCACCGTACTTATTATAGCCTTACCTGTAAGTACAATTAAAAAATAAGACTTTACTTCCTCTTTAATTGAACAAGCTGAAGTTAGAAGCTGATTGGCTAAAATACACAGCTGCACCAGATTTTGCACTCTCCAGTTTTAGTTAATCAGCCTCCACTGTTTCTTAGAAAATGATGATTGGAGAAAGTTTGAATGCAATTGGTTGCTGTGGGATAATTAAGGATAATTAATGCACATTTTTTTTTTTTTTTTTTTTTTTAAGATGAGATGAAAAATAGTCTTCATTGGCTGCGAAGAACACTATTAACCATACTATTGGCTAATGACCTTTGTTAAATAAATATCAGGACCACTTTAAAAATATACATTCACCAGCCAGACCCCTAAGAGTTACTGTACTCTAGCAATAGGCTATGAACCTGTACATCCACTATAACAGATTTTGGGTGCAAAGCACTGGTTAACATTTCTGTATCTTGTGAACATTCTGTGTTGAGTTCCTCTGCAGACATGCAGCTTTATCACAAAACAACAGGCTGGCATCGAGAGCAAATAATTATAAATACTGACACAGCAACATGCGTTCTGTCTGTAAATATAACCATCTGTTTCACCCCGCCATGCTGCTCGCTGGTTTTACGCAATTCTACCATAGTTGTGTAGTGGAATGATTCAGAATGTTCACGTGCTACTTTATTAAAGAACAAGATTAAAACAATAAAAAATTTTTACCCCAAGTTGAACTGCAGCATGTAAGGGGTGCTAGAAAAACACCATATTTAACCAATACAGTCCTGAGATTTTTTCTGCCACACAGCATGCAACAGAGATGCAAAATAAATGACATAGGTTTTAACTATTCCCTGCTCTATACAAAATTTAAAAAAAAAAAAAAAGTTTGATATCCTGGCCTGAGTACACTGACACACTGACTATTGACTTTATCTCATATATTAACAAGACATATGGGTAATTTAACAACTGCAATCTGATTGCTATAAGCAAAACTCTTTTCTCCATGCCAGTTTTTAGAAAGGGGCCCCTTGGTGTACCAGCACTGCAGTTGTATTCTATTTGTTTCTACAAGTGGGTCTCCAAATTTTTCAGTACAAAGATCACCTTGTGGATTTTTGTGGGCTGAAAAAACATCTTAAAAAGAGTGTCCCCTTATATCCAGTGCTTATCAGAGTCCCATTTTTCATCTAGGGGTACCCATCAGAAAAACTTGGGGAGAACCATGGCTGGTTGGCAGTGGATGAGCCAGTCTCTGTATTATGATGCAAAGACCTGTGCATCCACTGACAGCCAGGTGGGGTATTTTCAAGGATAGCTGTTACAGGCTGGATAAAATCTTGGCACAGGCTGAATGTGGCCTTGGGCCTTGGTTTGGGGACCATTGGTTTAAACAAAAGAGGAACCTTTCCTAGCCTTTTTACCCTTAAAATGATTTTGTGGTCCCAAGGAACCGATGCTACAAATTCATATATCTATATCTCAAAATAGCATGATCAGTTAGCTGTTAATAGTTTAAATATGGCATACCGACAATATTTGACACCCACAGTAGATTATTTTACACTTCCTTGCTCTGTATGACAAAAATAATCATGAAATGAAACAAATCATGAACAAGCCAGAAAAGAAACCTCTGAAATTTGAACTGTTCCCATACACTAGTTATCAATTAGAAAAATATCCTCTTGTGTTGGTGGTCAGTGAAGAAGTGCCCCTTCAAATTGGTGGTCAATAGGAGAGGTGCCCTCTTACATTGGTGATTAGTGGAGAATTGCTCCTTACATTGGTAGTCAGTAGAGAAATGTCGCCTTAAATTAGTGGTTAGTGGAAAAGTGTCCTCATATTTTGGTATTCAGTAGAGAAGTGGCCTCTTACATTTGTGGACAGTAGAGAAGTGCCTCCCTACATTTTTAGTTAGTGGATAAGTGTCCTCTTACAAATTGATCAGTGGAGAGGAGCCCCTTTAGATTGTTGGTCAGTGAAATACCCTCGTATATTGGTGGTCAGTGGAGAAGTGCCCTCCTATATTGGTGGTCAGTAGAGAAGTGGCTTTGTACATTGTTGGTAAATGGAGAAATGCACCTTTACATTGGTGGTCAATGAAGAAATGCTCCCTTACATTGGTAGTCAGTGGAAAAAAAAGTCCCCTTACACTGGAGATCAGTGCAAAAGTAATTCCTATCTTTGGATGTCACTGGGAAATCACCCCATAAGTTGGCCATGCACTGTCATTTTTTTTTTCAGCCTAACAAGTTTCTCCATCCACACAAACACATACGCAGCTGCCAGACACTGGCTGCAGCCACTAATTAAAGGGCCAGTTCTTACCACATGAAGTCCAGTGCATTTTTTTTCTGCTTTGAAAATGTACGGATAGTGGGTTATATGGTTTTCAATGGCATAGTTTACACCAGTGTGGTCAGTTCCAGTGCATTCCAGTTATAGAAAAAAGTAGAACATGCTGCATTTTCTCTGCACTGAACTGTACTGGAACGCGATGAAACGCATCAAAAATGTACTGGAACACACTTAAACGCACCAACACACATGTCCTTATTTAAGGTAAAGAAAAAAGAAGGGGAAAAAATGCACTGGAACGCATCATAGAATGCATCAAAAACATGTCAAAAACGCACATGGAGAAAAGAATCCGGAACCCATCCGAATTGCGTTTCTATAGTGTGAACTGGCCCTAAAAGAAAAAATTCCAATATATACCTTTGACGGAGGACAATTAAATGACTGACTTCTGTAGAGCAGGGGCGGCCACACACTGATCGAAATTTCTCTGTTGTCTGCTGAGCCGGATTCATTTTGATCAATGTATTTCCAACTTTACATCAGTGGTCATTTCAAGTGGGAGAAAAGTCATTGCTCAAGGAACCCCTGGTAACCTCTGGAGGAACCCTGGTTGAGAACGCCTGCAATATAGTATATATTTTTGCACTGCACCTGAAGCTAAAACAAATGGTAATCAGTATTAATGTACTGATTGCTCCTTAATTTCTTTTAATGAAAACCAGATAGCAAGGCTTGGATCTGAATTATAAGAAGGAGGAAATCTGTGCAGCGTGCAGTGGATTCTGAATGAATGATGAGGGAAGGGATTGTGACTGACAGATCTTGAAGTGAGGTCATGAACTCCAAGCTCAAAGTATGCTGGGATTGCGATAAGAGCTCCATGTAACTGTACGGGAGACTAAAACATAAATGATGTCATTGGATCTTACTCACCGTGTGCTGTGGTATGTTCTCCAGTGGGCTGTATGGAAACTGACATTCATCTGTACTTCAAATGGACACTAAAATCTGTTAGAGTCACTGATAATTACCAGGAAATGTAAAGTGCACCTGTCATTTTGCAGCAAATTATGTGGTGCAGTTAAGTGCTAGGTAATTACAGTGCATCCGGAAAGTATTTACAGCGCTTCACTCTTTCCACATTTTGTTATGTTACAGCCTTATTCCAAAATGCATTAAATTCATTATTTTCCTCAAAATTCTACAAACAATACCCCATAATGACAACATGAAAGAAGTTTGTTTCAAAACTTTGCAAATTTATTAAAAATGAAGAACAGAAAAAATCCCATGCACAAAGGTATTCACAGCCTTTGCTCAATACTTTGTTGAAGCACCTTTGGCACCAATTACAGCCTCAAGTCTTTTTGAGTATGATGCTACAAGCTTGGCACACCCACTTTTGGGCAGTTTCTCTCATTCTTTGCAGGACCTCTCAAGCTCCATCAGGTTGGATGGGGAGAGTTGGTGCACAGCCATTTTCAGATCCCTTTCAGAGATATTCAATTGGGTTCAAGTCTGAGCTCTGCCTGGGCCACTCAAGGACATTCACTGAGTTGTCCCGTAGCCATTACTTTGTTATCTTAGCTGTGTGCTTAGGGTTGTTGATTTATTGGAAGATTAACCTTCGTCCCAGTCTGAGGTCCACAGCGCTTTGGAGCAGGTTTTCATCAAGGATGTCTCTGTACATTGCTGCAATTACTTTCCAGATGGACTGTATGAAGGGTGACATACAGCACTGCCTTCCATGGCATTAAAGCCTGAAATCCAGGCAAACAACTAAATACACCAATGAAATACATACATGGGAGCTATTTTATCTGCCAAGAGTTTTATTTCTGTCCATTAGGTCCTTAGAATTGTTGTAGATATTGTTGGACAGTGGAGAAAACCTAGCCAATAGCACACCAGGTTTAATGACTGTCCCAGTGGGTGGGGTTTGCTGCAATGCACCCTGGGATTGGAAATAAATCTGTGGGGAGCATGTGACAGTGTCTTTTGGCAGGAGCATCAGTCCCAGGAGGAGGTGACGGCTGTCTCTCCTTCTGTAAATGTGAGAAGGTGGTCCAGGCAGTCGGCTTAGGGACGAGAGGTTGAGCTAGGCTGCAAGGGATCCAGAGTTGCTGACGAGTGGAGCTGCTGGGCAGAGATCTTCAGGAAAAACAGTATTGTGAGTACTCAAGATCTGCCCAGGGATCTGCCTAGGAGAGGGGACCACTCCAGACAGGTCAAAGGGGATTTAGGAGCCAGCTAATCAGGAGTGCACAGTAAAGGGGGTGCCAAGTTGTAAAGCCCTGAAGTTTGGGGAGTAAAAGGGGGTGCCGGGAAGGGCCCTGAAGCGTTCAGCAGTACAGTCTGCACTACAAGTCAGCTACCTCAGAAAAGAATACCTTAGGGAGCTTAAAGGATATTTCCACAGTCAGAGGTGAAGTTCAAGTAACTGGCCTAACCGAGGTCAGCATCAGTCAGTGTTAACCAGTGTCAGTGAAGCGTTAACAAGCATCAGTACAGCGCTAACCAGCGTCAAGCAGCATTTTTCAGTGTCCCTGCCTAATTGTGCATAGTTCAGTTGTTGGAGTATCCCACTTCTCCCTTCTCCCATCCAAGTTCTCAAATAAATCCTAAAAAACAAAGAAACTGGACTGGTTCCTGTCTGAGGTGCTCACACTTGAAAACATGCTTAAAGGTACTGTTGTTGCTAGTGGTAACCCAGGGTGACCCACACTCAGCAGCTCCCTTGGGAGTAGTGCTATATATATATATATATATATATATATCTTTTTTATATTAGCCAGAAAGCGGACCATGCTGAGATGGATGTGATCTCATGCCTAGCGTAGTCAGTTTGAAATAGGAAAGCAGGTGAACTGGCATGATCACCAGGTATTTTACAAAAGGGAAGCAATGCAAAGTAAACAGGATACTTGCTAACACAAGTTCATGGTATAAAAGACACATATTAGGGATATGAAATGTTGGGGAACATATTAACATAGTAAAAGAAGTTCAGCTGACAAAAATCCCACGTTGCTTTGAAATAAAAAGTAACGATACTACTTGAACAATCATGTTTTAAAAAGAGTTAAAAATGAACTTTGTATCCATATATTTTTCTAGACTACATTTTTGTCTTAAAATATACAAAATAAATAGAAAATCATATTGCACTAAAAATAAACAAACAATAAAATAATGTTAGCCAATTTTAGCAATAAAACCTTTATTGGTGGGATCCAGGATACGAAACAGTTAGAACACAAAACGTCAGCAGAGATCACAGAGTGGCAAAAGGTGAGAAAACAGGCTTCACATGCAGACGCGGGGTCAGAATGATGACCTCACAAGCGTGTCACTCCTTCATGTGGCACTCCAGGCAAAGAACAGTTACAATGATAGATTTACAAAGAGACCTGGGAAGAATGCCAGAACAAGACAAAGTATTTTTTTTTTTTTTCTAATCCAGTGTTGGCAGCTAAAACATGAGGTAACGGATCCATTAGTCCTAGTCTATTGGTCTCTCTCCCTCTCTCATATCTCAAGTGAGGTGATTCTAATTAAATGAATCTGCATGTCAATCTATCGGTGATCAATCAAACAAAGCCCGCATGCCCTCCCTCCTCGGCAGCTGGGAGCTGGCGGCTGACAGGAGCTGATAATGGAGGAAAAAGTGCACTGTCTAGCAAAGTTAATTAGTCAACATAATAGGTGGATTATAGAGGGGACTGAGCAAATGGCAAGGCTGCGTGTGTTAGTACAAAAGTGCCAGACAAGGTTGCAATTAACAGACAATAATTATATTTGGGTGTAAAATGAATAAACACATCTCTGAGGGCCTTCACAGAGAATGCAAACGGAGAAGTGGGAAGCAAGTGCATAGGCCTGAAGCCTTCATCAAGGGTTTTATGTCACAAGGCCAAATGGCACATTACCCAGGATTGCTATTCATACACTGACTTCAGTATTTGCTGACAAATCATCTACCTGATTTATAAATCACATGCCAGTCTACTTTTAAACAAATTAATTTTACCTGCTCTTCCTTCCTGTTCTACTATATTGCTTTTTACTTACCTCTCATTAGTCGGCCAGATGTGTCCTGCACCAGGTGGCACTCCGATCTTCTTCTGAACCAGCGGGCAATGTAGCACAGAAGATACAAAACTTTTCTGCCTAGGCCCACATGGAATAGCTGTCATTGAAGGCCGCAAGTTGATGGAGTTTCAAGTAGGACTTTTGGTAAAAAAGCCTTGCGTGCCTATTGCATGGTCCCATTGGTACTGGGCATGCAATGTAAACGCAGGTAAATAGATTACAGCTTTGAAATTAAGATCCCTTTGTAATGGAGGATTAGGAGTTTGGAACTTGGGTCAGAAATTTTAGAAGCCCATTTCTGTTTATTTGTAGATCACCAATATAATACATAAGGCTTTTACAGATTACATCCCATGCAGCCAGTCATTCAAGTATAAGCCTTCAGTGGATTGTGGAAGGAAACCAATGGCCCTAGCCAGATGCCTACAAAATATGTACACATACATTCTTAAAGATTGTATCCCTGGTGTGATATAAACTTAAGATATAATGATGTATATAAACAGTGCTGACCACTTAGCCACTATGATTCAACCATTGACATCCTCCAGAAAACTGATATATCACCAGTTATACTATGTTCAAATCGGCTACTAAAAGGGATTTATGTGGTTCTGACACCCTTCAAGTGATTCCAATTGCAAGGAGAGTGCACAGATAGTAGAGTTGGTTTTCCACTGTTATTCCTGTCTATTGATTTCCTTAGGTCCTTTGGTGACCTTTGGTGAACACAGCTTTGATAAAAATGAACACCAAAAGAACCACTTCATTCAGTTTCTGTCTGAGCCTAGACTTATGGGTGCACCTTGCCTTTAACAATTATAGGTTTATATAAAATAAATCATTGTTACTTTGCTTCTATAAATGGACAGTTGGATAAATCAAGAGTGAAGGCCTCTGGGCATCCTTAGGGCATTTCCTCAGCTTCATCATGCTCAATAATTGTCTTACGTGTACATAGATTAGACCTTATTGTCAGCCAAGACTTCACCAACCAAAGCACATTTTTTATCTTTATAAAGTATTTAGAAGGACCATTGTAGCCAGGGTAATTTACAGACAGGCTATAAGAACGTTTGGCATTTTTATCTTGCTTATTTTCAGTGTAATCTGTTTCATTGTTGAGTTATTCTTTATTAGGTGTCAACTCCTAAAACAATTTTGCTTCATTAACTATTTAAAATAAACCGGGATAAGTCGCATTTTATGTCAAAGAATGAAATAGATGACAGGAAGCAATGTGTTTCCCACAAACCAGGCTGTTCACTTCAAAACCATTAAAAATTAAAGAGATTTCTGAGGTGGCTGTTTTTTTTTTTTGTGCACGAGTGACATTTCATCTGAAAGCCTTTCTAACCAATTTAGAATAGCTTTTGCGCACTTTAGGCTCCTTATTTACAACATTGTTCTATAGAATTTTTTTCCTGCATGAAAAAAGAATGACGCATTTACAAATGGTTGACACTAGGGCTGGGCGATATGGCTGAAAACTGTATCACGATATCAGTGTTTCATATCGGTCGATATCGATATATATTGATATTTTTTATTACCCATTTAAAATAAGGACCCTAGGGTGAGAATGCAGGGCGGCGGGCATGGTGCAGGAGAATGCAGGGTACTGGCATGGTGCAGGAGAATGCAGGGCACTGGCATGGTGCAGGAGAATGCAGGGCACTGGCATGGTGCAGGAGAATGCAGGGTGACTGGCATGGTGCAGGAGAATGCAGGGTACTGGCATGGTGCAGGAGAATGCAGGGTACTGGCATGGTGCAGGAGAATGCAGGGTGACTGGCATGGTGCAGGAGAATGCAGGGTGACTGGCATGGTGCAGGAGAATGCAGGGTGACTGGCATGGTGCAGGAGAATGCAGGGTGACTGGCATGGTACAGGAGAATGCAGGGCGCTGGCATGGTGCAGGAGAATGCAGGGTGACTGGCATGGTACAGGAGAATGCAGGGCGCTGGCATGGTGCAGGAGAATGCAGGGCGCTGGCATGGTACAGGAGAATGCAGGGTGACTGGCATGGTGCAGGAGAATGCAGGGTGACTGGCATGGTGCAGGAGAATGCAGGGTGACTGGCATGGTGCAGGAGAATGCAGGGTGACTGGCATGGTGCAGGAGAATGCAGGGTACTGGCATGGTGCAGGAGAATGCAGGGTACTGGCATGGTACAGGAGAATGCAGGGCACTGGCATGGTACAGGAGAATGCAGGGTACTGGCATGGTACAAGAGGATCCGGGGTTGTGGGCATACTACAGGAGATGCAGTGCTGTGGGCATGGTACAGGTAGACCATGCCCGCAGCACTGCATCCCTTGTAGTATGCCCGCAGCCCTGCATAACGGCAGGTAGTGAAGCTGTTTCACTTACCTGTTCCAGAGGCGCCTTTGTTTTAAAAATGGCGCCACCCGGCGGCGATACGTCATTGCGCACGCGCCTTCACCGCTCGTGTAATTTCAGCTATTCCCGGCCTCTCCCGAGCGGCGGCGGCGCGTGCGCAATGACGTGTTGGCGCCGGGCGGCGCCATTTTTAAAGTTTAAACCCGTCGGAGCGGACTTTTCGATTTATCGTTCAAGTTTTCTTATTGCTATCGAGCACGGGACTATCGCGATACATATCGGTATCGTTTTATCGCCCAGCCCTAGTTGACACATTGGTCAAGTTGAAGAAGGCAGTAGAAAATTTTGCTGGAGAGAATTGTGAAGCCAGAGTGTATTACTCCTTAGCAGTTTCAAAATTTGTTTAGCAAATATTATTTTCCAGGAAAGATCTCAATTTGTTTTTGTTATACTGGGGCACTGCATGAATGAGGCTGGTTGATCCTTACAACTAAGGGGGATCTTGTCAAACTATGAATACGAAACCCAACAGAAATGCTGCCACATGCCTTCAGTCCAGTCGTTACAGTTTGTTATGTGTAGATACAGTTCCGGGACAAGGTCATCCAGCGCCCAGGGCAAAGATGCCAAACTCCCCCCCCTCCCTTAGGGTTAGGGCGTCCCTTCTGCCCACCCCCATGTCCTGGCCCTGTGTAGATATTCCAAAAACAAGAGTCCTAAAATGTATGGGCTTACATAATCAGCTATAAAAACTAGGTGTGGTTGTATGATTAATTGATTAATGTAAATATGATTAATATAAATATGGTTTATATACATAATAAATAGATGTAGGAATATAAGCATATAAATATAAAGATGAGCAATATGATTAAGTAAATGAGAAGTTGGAAATGTTGCATTCAAGAGCAAGTCCACCTAAAACATATATTTTAGGCAATGCTTATAAAATTCTTATACGCTTATAAAAAAATGTTCCTGTACATTTGGGAGTTTCTGGTGTTCCAGCCTCCCACTGAAATCTCTGTAAAGTAAAATGAATAGGATGTCCAATAGGGAGAGTAAAGCCCCGTACACATGCGTCAAAAATTGGCAGGGAATTTTCGGCCAACGTCCGATCTGACGATTTTCGGCTTGTTAGTATGATGCTTCCGACAACCTCCGACTTTTCGGCCGAAAAAAATCTGGTGTGCAGACTATAAAATTTTTGTTGGCCGTCAACACAACGGTCGATTTTCGTGCAGTCAGTACAGATTTCGACAGGGAAAAATCTGATGAGCAAGTCTGGGCATGCTCAGTGAAGAAAGAACACAAAGAAAGCAACCCAACACATGACATCACTTCTGAAGTAGAATTTTGTTGGACGAGAAAATTTGTGTGCAGTCTAGGCACATTCCAACCAACAAAACACAACTCTGGACAAAAGACGGACGATCGGTCGGCCGATAATCGTTGCGTGTGTACAGGGCTTAAGAGTCTCTCATAATGGTCAGAGCAGGTGCAACCCCCTAGAACTCAATCTCAGAAATCTCACCAATAGAGTGCCCAAGATTCATAAGAAATGAATGGGTAGTTACACTCTCAAACATCTACCAAATACAAATACTGGTTTTGGATTGGCTAAATCTTTAAATTTATGTTATTCATGCACAGTACAATATTTACAGTATGCATTTCCTTTTTTTGTTTAAAAGATGTTTTCATTATACTGGTTCACCTACACTTAGTTATGAAAGTGGACAGCTTAAACTAATCAGTGAAGTTCTCACTCCTGAACAACGCAAACATATTGCTCCTTGGCTAAGCTGGCTGAATTTTTTGTGACCACCCTGTCTTTCTCAATAGCTTTTCCCTAAAACAGTGGATTGTGCTTCGTTTTTTTCTTTAAAGTGGTGTTTTATGCTGATATAGCTTTTAAATTCAGTTACAAACACAAGTCCTTACCTCCCATTTACCCTTATGTACTGACAGTATCTATGTCTTTTTGCAGGTCGTTGTATCTACTACCATCAATGTTGATGGACATGTGCTAGCTGTGTCAGATAATATGTTTGTACATAATAATTCCAAGCATGGAAGAAGAGCGCGTAGGTTGGATCCTTCGGATGGGACCCCATCCTATCTGGAACATGGTAAAATGTTATACTTGCTTTCTTATATCAGTGCATTTATCATTTATTTGGTTTGTATATTTCTGAAACATTGGTACTTTATTTTGGCTTGAGCCTTTAAAAGTCCCCTGGGCATTTGCTTTCTGCATAGAAATGTATTTAGTAGGCACATGCAACAGATCAATTGGAGAATGCATAACGATAATATAACCAAAAAACCAATATCCTTATATTACCTAGTTCTCATGCATTTTATGTTCTTTTGAAGATGAACTCCTTTGTCTAAATTATAGATAAGATAGTCATGTGTATTCTTATTTGAATCTTGATGTGCTTTGTGTATTTCCTTCATATCGGTGTAGTAATCCAATGTGAAACTTTGCCTCAGTGCAAGAGCTTCCTCTAATAAAGACCGGTCACTACCGCTCTCTCCTTGTGCAGGGTGACTGGTCTTGTCTCAGCCCCCTCCTGTATTTTCTTCACAGTAAATCTGCTGGTCTCTACAGCTACTTTAAAAGCTAATAACTGGATTTGGAAAGGCATTAGGTGCACAAAAAAGGAATTTATATCCTTTGTGGCTTTATAGGAATATATTTCAATTAATATTTTTTGTGCCTGGATATACAGTAGCTCATCGGCAAATCTTCAAGCATGCTGGAGTTTAGCCTTAACCACTTAAGCCCCGGAAGATTTTACCCCCATTCCGACCAGGGGGTATTTTGCGATTCGGCACTGCGTGAATTTAACGCACAATTGCGCGGTCGTGCGACGCTGTACCTAAACGAATTTGACGTCCTTTTTTTCCCACAAACAGAGCTTTCTTTTGGTGGTATTTGATCACCTGTGCGATTTTTTGATCACGCGCTATAAACAAAAAAAGAGCGTCAATTTTGCAAAAATAGCAATATTTTTCACATTTTTTTATATGAAATTCCCCCAAAAAAAAATGTAAAAATCAAAATTTTTAAAAATTTTCGGCCAATTTATTTTATGCTACCTATGTTTGGTAAAAAAAATCGCAAAAAGCGTATTTTGATTAGTTTGCGCAAAAGTTATCGCGTTTACTAACAAAGGGAAAGATTTTTGTCATTTTTGTTGTTTTTTTTTTAACGCGTAATGGCGGCGATCTGCGATTTTTTTTTTGCGGTACTGCGACATTGCGGCGGACAGATCGGACCCTTGACTGACATTTTTGACACTTTTGGGGTTACCAGTGACATTTCTACAGTAATCAGTGCTATACATATGCACTGTTACTGTAAAAATACACTGGTAGTGAAGGGGTTAACTTTATTTGGAAGGGAGGGGCTGTGTGTGTCCCTAGGGGCGTGGTTTCTACTGTGATTGGCTGTGGCTCTAGCTGTAAGGACACTGATCAACGGATCTACATACCAGATCCGTTTTATCAGTGTCTTTGCAGCGAGGAGAATGACAGGCAGTTTGTTTACACAAGCTGCCTGACATTCTCCCTCTCCCCCGCCGATCGCCGAGTGACCGGCGGACATCGGGTCCGCTGGTCACACGCGCGGGGGGGTCCGTGACCACGCGGGAGCGGGAGCGCGCCCCGGGGGGCGCGCGCTCGCTCCCTAGACCCTCACAAGCAAGCAACGTAGCCCTACGTTAGTTTGCCTGTGAGGGGCTGACCGCCGACGTAGATAGTCGTGCGGCGGTCGGCAAGTGGTTAAGTTACAATTTTCCTCAAAATATCATAAATAAAACATGAAATAATTGTTATAATTCAAATTTGATTGGCTGTGGCATTTTCCTATAGAACATGGAGGATTTTTTTATTCTCTGTTACCCCTTTGTATTTTGTTCAGGGCAAAACTGGTGAGTGTACAAGTTCTAATATGAAGGCGTTTGAAAGTGATAATTACTGTAAATGGGCACGATTCATATGAATAATTTGCACCTACCTCCTCCCCGCTGGGGTCTAGCATAAAATATCTGTGAAAATATGTGCTTTTGCTCAGCCAAAGCTTCCTAGAGAAAACAGGTGATATGTTTAAGCCATATCAGATTTTTCATAATATTACATACGTTTTTCCTCGTTAGAGTTGCCTCCAAAGCTGTCAGTCAAGGTCTATAAACATGAATGCTAGGCAGATAGATGTCTCCATCCATTCCCTAATATGGTCTCCCCTAAAGCATAGTGAGGGACAATTGTGTAGTCAGAGAGGAAGCACCAGAATGTGTGCCACCTGGGCATATGCAATGCCATTATTTAATAGGAAAAGTGGCTTTGATTGGGTCTTCTCTTTGGCAGCCGTGCAGGTAGGATGCCTGGGTCTCCCGGTGGGACGGGAGACCAGGTCGAGCCGCGGAAGGCGGCGGGAGGGGGGGGGGAACATCCCCTCCCGCTCCTTGTAATGAAGGCATCACTCCGATACATGCACTTTCCCAAAATATCGGGAATATCGGTAACCTCAGGGGCCGATTAAGATATATCGGAGAAAGTGCAGATCGGCCCTCCATATATCGGCTTTGCCGATAATCGGTCGATCCCTACTGAAAACTCTGTTTCACTCATTCCATTTTCTTATATTTATTGGGGACTTTGTGCTCTGTTGGTGAAAACGTGTTCCTGGTTCTGCTGTGACCATTACAAGTGAGTGCCTGCTGGTGGCTTTAAAGTGTTACTAAACCCAGGACTCTGCATTCACTATATCTGGACTCCCATAGTACACAGAACATGGAAATGCAATTATTTTAGTAAATATAAACTGCAAAAAATATTTTCTTATCAGCAGTATATAGCAGTCTTGTGACTTCTATCAGTGTCCAGCCGAGCACTGTTTGTAAAGCTTGTAGGAGGAGTTTTCATTCTCCTCAGACTGTCCTTTGAGGCTGCAGGACCCCAGACACTCTGCCTGGACAGTGCTGATTGGCCCTGTGCTGATCACATGCACCCTCCCAAAAAAAAAAAAAAAATAATTCTCTAGCAATACATACCAAACTGAGCATGTGCAGATTGACTCCAAGACTCTGTTCTATGAGGAGATGGATTGGGGAATGTTAAAGAAGACTTCCTCATTGAATGATCACACTGACAGCCAATCACAGTGAGCATTCAGTTTAACACGTGTAAACCAAAACAAAAGTAATACAGTAGGTGTCTTATCTCCTGAGTTCCCTGGCAGACAGATCTGTGAGTGAGAGAGGAATATTTATTGTGTGGACAGAGATTTAAGTTTTACTTAACTGGGTCATGCTCCCATTTTACTACTTAACCAATTCCTTTTAACATGTACATGCACTATTTAACAGTTTCATCTCCTGCTCCATGTTTCTATTTAAAATTATTTGTTAGAAAAAAATATTATAAAGCACATATATACATTGTTATCTTTAAGGATTTGTATGTGGTTTAGGGTATATCTGTTTTATTTTAAATCAGTAAGAACTTTAAATTACTGATGCATTATGAGAAAAATGAAATATATGCAAATAAAAAAATAAAATAAAAGAATTAATTAATTTTATTGTTGCATTAAAAAGCAGCAGAATAAATTATGTATGTTTTCTCCACAGCAATGGTACTTGTGTTCAAAATATCCCTGATCAGACTTGAAAAAATATATTTTTTTTCAGATTTTTACTCTTTTTCCCCTTAAAATGCAAAAATGTTAAAATTTCTCAGAAGACTTTAGGGTCACAAGAAAGTCCCACCAAAAACAATATATGTCCTGTTAAGCCACTGTATGGTCTTGACCACCGTGCTGCAGCTCAGTTTCAGGGTCTTGGCAATCTTCTTATAGCCTAGGCCATCTTTATCTAGAGCAACAATTTTTTTTTTCAGATCCTCAGAGAGTTCTTTGCCATGAGGTGCCATGTTGAACCTCCAGTGACCAGTATGAGAGAGTGAGAGCGATAACACCAAATCTAACACACCTGCTCCCCATTCACACCTGAGACCTTGTAACACTAACAAGTCACATGACACCAGAGAGGGAAAATGGCTAATTGGGCCCAATCTGGACATTTTCACTTAGGGGTGTACTCATTTTTGTTGCCAGCAGTTTAGCCATTAATGGCTGTGTTATTTTGAGGGGACAGCAAATTTACACTGTTATACAAGCTGTACACTCACTACTTTACATTGTAGCAAAGTGTCATTTCTTCAGTGTTGTCACATGAAAATATATATTAAAATATTTACAAAAATTTGAGGGATGTGCTCACTTTTGTGTGTGTGTGTGTGTATATATATATATATATATATATATATATATATAATTGTATATAAATATATATTCTATATATATAAATAAATAAATATATATATATATATATATATATATATATATATATAGTATATACACACACAGTCAAGAGAATAAGACAAAGAAGTATGGTCCTGGTCTGTTCACAAAGCGGATTTCTTTGTGTGGGTGACAGGTTCACTTTAATAAACCTATACTGTGCCTCGCTTCATTATTAGCGTTACACTGCGAACGTCTGCATGAATGCAATAACAATAAAGAAAGCTGTACAGCTCATTTACACCCAGCGTAGCATCACTTTCTCATCCTGGTCCCCAGTGACTAAAGGCTTTAGTCTCAGACTGGGATAGCTCAGGACCCCTCGGTGCTGCCGGCTGCAGAACATTATTATTCAATGATTGAATATACTACAAGGAAAAGCGGGGAAGTCGTCACCCTGACAGCATTCTGGGGAGAAGTGACTAAATTACTTTATGTACCATTAGTGCTAGCAGCTACGCCGAACTCTCATCCAGTGTTTATGCAAATGCAAGTGAGCACACTCAAGAGGTCCTGGCAGGCAAAGTGGAGACAGACAAGATGTTAAATGCTGCTCTTTTTTAAATGGCCGCTTCAATTTATTTCGCTGTTCCTTGCGCTTGTGCCTAGTTCTTTCTCCATGCGTTCAATGCCAATTTGTTTACATCAGACAAATCTTTTCTGATGGCATTAAGTATTCCTTTCAGAAGAAGGAGAAAGAGCACAAAAAAAATGAGTTGCCAAAAGAGCTAGCCTTTAATCATTTTAAGAAACAATATAGGTAGTTTATATTGCTTCTTTATATATTATTATCATGGCTAGAAAAAATCTATTATTTTTTTAGAAAAGTAAATTAGAAATACTGCATATTATTATTAATATAATGCAATCTCATTTTCCACCAGCAGATGGAGCCATATAAAATTTTTTGGGCTTTCCAGTTTCACCGTACTTCCCTGTTGTTTACAAGCTGAAATGTAAACACATAAATGAGCACAAACAGTTACTCCCTCCCCTTCCCCTGCATAGAGCTTTGTCCAAAATGACAGCCTGAATAGGAAGTACTGCTGTCACGTCTCATGTTAGATATTCCATAGTGCTTCTGGAGTCCTTTGCCATGTGTTACATATTTATGTGTACACTAAAGAATGTAATACAATATAATCATTTTTAATTACTATATTATTTTGATTTTATGTTTTAAACTAATATACAATATATATATTTAAAAATGTAAAAATGAAAAAACTAAAAATAATATAAAGATAAAAAAATGTATTTTAAATAAATATATGCTAAACCATTAAAGTTTGTCATTAAAATGTCCTTTAATCTGATATTAGCATATATTCTGGAAAAAAATTCTACTAATAAAACTAATTAATTTCACCTTTTTTTGATCACACAAATGGAGCACATAATTAAAACTTTAACCTCATTAAAAATAACAAAATCGCCCTCACCCCCATTTTATTGAATAATCTATTGCTCACTTTTTTGCTAGCAGTGAGCTAGCACACAGTTAGAATCTTTGTCAACAGGCTTTGGGCTTGTGCCAATGTTGTCAACAGTTTGAGAGGCTTCTGAGATCATTCAACATTTTTTACCAGGTGCATTTGACCTGCAGTTGATCTCCTTCTGATCTGCATTTCCAATTTCTCTTCTGTGCAACTATGATAACAATACTTTTTGTAAAGAGCATCCAAAATATCTGCAGCTTTTTTTATTACAAAACTAAGACATACCATGTGATAATAGTGTAGGCAGACCCTTTGGCTTAGCAGTCAGTTTTTATAAAGTACCTGCGTCAATATTTACAGAGCACAAGCAGGTAGAAATCTGCAGAAAAATGCTAAAATTGTTAAAATATTGTAGGGAATATAGTTCCTCAGGAGGGACCTTGGATCCTCTATAACAGCCCTCCTCAATATGCAAATGAAGTACCCCAGCCAACCTGACAACCAGAATAATTAGTTGTTGGCATAGCTTTCTTTTTGTCATGTTTTAGGGAGATGAAAGAAAAGATTATGTTAATACCAGCATCTCTAGGACATGTTTTTATTTTTATTTTCGTTGCTACAAATGATATATTTTCTATATTCTCAGTGCCATCTAGGTGTAGAAGCAAAGATTCACACATCAAGGGAAACAAGGGATGCCAGATTTTATTTATTTTTTGCATGACTTAATGAAGTAGCATGGGAAAATAAATAAATATATAACCAAACATACATGCTCACCTATATGGCTGCAGAATTGATCCAACACTTCACCCCCCCCCCCCCCCCACCGGCTCTAAGGCTACGAACCAAGTGATCACATGACCATTTATCACTTGTTCCCAGTCTTCACTGAGCAGAGATCAGTGACTGTCAATCAGTGCTGGGACAAGGTCATCCAGTGGCCAGGGCATGGCTGCCAAACTGCGCCCCCCCCTTCCCTTAGGGTAAGGGTCAAGTTGCCCCCCCCCATCCCTGCAATAAACCATTGCGCCCGGGGCAACCGTCTCTCCTGCCCACCCCTTGTCCCAGCCCTGCTGTCAATCACTGCTCTCTGCTCTGCCCCTCCAGTGCGCCTCTATCCGCCTTGTATTTGTGAATGGGGGAATCTATTCTTTTTTTTAATCAGCCGGCTGGTTGATAAAAAAAAACACCTTTAGTGCTGCCTGCAGCCAGGGCTGGCCCAAGACATTGCGCCGCCTGGGTCAAAGAATGAAATGCTGCCCCTCACCCCCCCAAAAAAAAAAAAAAAAAAAAACAGGCGGCAGTATGGGATGGGGAAATGCCACCCGTAACTAGCCACAAACTGAAGACACACAAAACTGCTGGAAAAAAAAAACTTTCTGGGCGTCAATTTGCCACCCCTCAGAGGCGGCTCTAGGCTTTGTGAGACCTAAAAGGCAAAACTTGGACATGAGGCCCCACTCACCCTCATAATTGGAAAAATAATTCAAGCGATAAAAATTAACTGTATAAATTGCATATTTTAAGAGCCTTAAAGTGCTGGTGTTAGTGTCCTCTATCTCAACACTGGTGTCAGTGCACTCTATCTCAATGCTGGTGTCAGTGCACTCTATCTCAACGCTGGTGTCAGTGCACTCTATCTCAGTGCAGTGTGTCTTGAAACTGGTTTCAGTATCCTATCTCAGAGCTGGTGTCAGTGTGTTATCAGTGCTGGTGTCAGTGACCTCTATCTCAGTGTCCTCTTTTTCAGTGCCGGTGTCATGGCACTCTTTCTTAGTGCACTCTGTCTTGGTGCTGGAATCAGTGCTCTTTATCTTAGTGCTGGAGTCAGTGTGCTCTGTCTCTTTCAGTGCTGGTGTCAGTGCACACTCTCTTAGTGCTGGTGTCAGTGTCCTCTATCTCAGTGCTGGTGTCCGTGTCCTCTATCTTAGTGCTGATGTCAGTGCTGTGTCTCTATCAGTGCTGGTGTCAGTGCACACTCTCATAGTGCTGGTGTCAGTGCTCTGTCCCTCAGTGCTGGTTTCAGTGTCCTCTATCTCAGTGCTGGTGTCAGTGTCCTCTATCTCAGTGCTGGTGTCCGTGTCCTCTATCTTAGTGCTGATTCCAGTGCTGTGTCTCTAATTTGGGTTAGATGCAGCACAAGTAATGCATGCTGATAGGAGGAGAGCAGAATGGCCAAGAGATGAGCTTATTAGTCTGCGGTTCCTTGTGTCACTGTAGATCCTTTTACCCTGCTAGGTAGTGCTGTGCTGTGTGGCATAGCTGTGTAAAGACAGGATGGACAGAAGTTTGATATCTTTGGCAGGTAAAACAACTTCCATATACACTATATTACCAAAACGTTTTAGGACGCCTGCCTTTACACACATATGAACTTTAATGGCACCTCAGTCTTAGTCTGTAGGGTTCAATATTGAGTTGGCTCACCCTTTGCAGCTATAACAGCTTCAACTCTTCTGGGAAAGATGACCCACAAGGTTTAGGAATATGTCATTCTTCCGGAAGCAAATTTCTGAGGTTAGGCACCGATGTGGACGAGAAAGCCTGGGCTCACAGTCTCCCCTTTAATTCATCCCAAAGGTGCTCTATCAGGCTGAGGTCAGGACTCTGTGCAGACCAGTCAAGTTCCTCCACCCCAAACTCGCTCATTCATGTCCTTATGGACCTTGCTTTGTGCACTAGTCCAAATAATTTGGTGAAGGGGGAATCATGGTGTGGGGTTATTTTTCGGGGGTTGGGCTTTGTCCCTTAGTTCCAGTGAAGGGGACTCTTAAGGCGTCAGCACACCAAGACATTTTGGACAATTTTTATGATCCCAACTTTGTGGGAACAGTTTGGAGATGGCCCCCTCCTGTTCCAACATGACTGCGCACCAGTGCTCACAGCAAGGTCCATAAAGACATAGATGAGCGAGTTTGGGGTGAAGAAACTTGACTGGCCTGCACAGAGTCTCGACCTCAACCCAATAGAACACCTTTGGGATGAATTAGAGCTCAGAGTGCCCGACCTCACAAATGCGCTTCTGGAAGATTGGTCAAACATTCCCATAGACACACTCCTAAACCTTGTGGACAGCCTTCCTAGAAGAGTTAAAGCTGTTATAGCTGCAAAGGGTGGGCCAACTGAATATTGAACCCTACAGACTAAGACTGAGATACCATTAAAGTTCACATGCATGTAAAGGCAGGCGTCCAAATACTTTTGGTAATATAGTGTACATTTTTCATCTGTGTATTTAGCTATTTACCAGAATTAAATTTTTAACAATTAAAAAAAAAGAAAGAGTGTAGATTTACTTTGACAATCACAGTGGGCAGATGGTGGGTAGATACTTTTCTGCCACACAGTGAGTACACTGCAGTGGCGTGATCTTTAAATAGGCCCACAGGGTCATGCCACTGGAAATATAGGATAATGGAAAAAGAGAATGGAGAAAAACATTTTTTGGACTCCTGCCTGGTGTCTCTTGGGGTCTGTGTATAAGCTGGAATCGAATCCCGTATCCACCCAGAGACTAGGATGAGACAGTTCCTCATCAGCTGCATGTGTTTATTTGTGTCTTTGTCACACACCCTTTGCGAACACATGCCAAGCAGTGCGAGAAGAATGTATATACGTATGTGTTTTCCGGGAAGCGTTACATATGTCCTAATACATAATTGTATCAATCAGATTGAAAGTACTGTATAACTAAAGGCAAAACTTTTTCGTTTTTAGATTTGGGTAGCGTGAAGGGGGATTAGAACACCTATTAGTTTTTATTGCTGTCTGTGTCTGTATTAGGGAGATTCACCCTCTCTATTTGTTCTGCTTACCGTTATCACTAAAGCAAAGAAAATCCCAAATTTTGGCTTGACATCAGAACACTAATAGAGGGGAAATCTTCGATGGGGACACTGGTTCTGGTGATCTTGGTGACACGCCAGCATTCCCTCACTTTGGTGGGATTTGCTCTTGCTTCCTGTTCTGACTATTAGACAGGTTAACCACTTTACGACCACCCGCCGCAGTTATACTGCGGCAGGCAGCCACTCCTGCACAAACCGGCATAGGTATACGTCGGTCGCGCGCAGGGAGCTAGGGGGCGAGTGCGCGCCACCGGTGGCACGCTCCCGCACCCGCTCGTCAGCGGGGAAGCCGATGCATGGGGCAGGCAGCTCGGATTGCCGCCTTACACCCACGATCGTTCCCAGCAGAGAGAGAGGGACGGGCAGCTGTTGTAAACACAGCTGACTGTTCTTCTCCCTGGAATGATCATAGAGCCCCTGTGATCATTCTATATAGGATTGCAGGTCTCTATGGTCATTTCACAAGCCATGCCCCCCTCAGTTAGAATCACTCCCCTAGGCTCACATTTAACCCCTTGATCATCCACAATAATAACCCCTTCCCTGCCAGTGTCAGGCAGTAACGTAACAGTAACATTACATATTACAGTGTATATTTTTAGCACTGATTACTGTAGTATTGTCACTGTTCCCCCCCAAAAGTGTCAAAAATGCCAGTCAGAGGTCCGATCTGTCTGCCGCAATGTCGCAGTCCCGCAAAAAAACGCAGATCGCTGCCATTACTAGTAAAAAAAAAAAAAGGAATAAATCTTTCCTGTAGTTAGTAGACGCGATAACTTTTGGGCAAAACAATCAAAATACATTTATTGTGATTTGTTTTTACCAAAAATAAGTAGCAGAAAACAAATTGGCCTAAAAGGATGAAAATTTTTGATTTTTACATTTTTTTTGGGAATGTTATATAGCAGAATGTCTCAGAAGTGACTAATACTGATAACAGAGATAAGGGAGCACCAGAGAGAAACAACACTTAGAGCTTTGGAGAGAGATAAGTAAACACTACAGAAATATGTGCTTTGCTCAGATTTCATGACTGAGGTTTACAACCCCCCAAATCAGCTTAAAGTGTAATTTAGGCCTCTTAGCCTAGCACCAGGCACGTGACCGATGTAGTACTACGTCAGTTCCCGCAGGAGGGGCTGCCTGCCATAGCGGTCCTTAAGTGGTTAAAGTGGTTGTAAACCCTTCCATATACCCAGTGAAGTGACTGGCCTCAGGTGATACACAGAGATTAAGCAAATCCTTCTACATGTTGTACCTGCTTATCCGTTATATTCTCTTCTCTACATCTGTTTAAAGTCCAGTTTTTTAAAGTTTGTGTGAGAGTTCAGAAAAAAGAGTTGGGGAACTAAAATTTCACACTTCAGAGTTCAGTGATGAGAGCTCTGAGAGCTGATTAGAGTGAAGAGACAACCCCCCTCCACACAGAAACAGAGCTAAGGCTGTCATTTAGTTGAAGATTCCTCCTCTGTCACCATTTTTTTCTTGGTGTCAGGAAAATTTGTCAGAAGTGATTCATGCAGATAGCAGAGGAACAAAGCAACAGACAAGAATGACACTTAGTGCTCCTTATTGGGACAAGTACACACTGTAGAGAGATATGCTTTGTTCATATTTATTGTCTTAGATTTAAAACCACTTTAAAAAAACAACATTTTATCCAGTAGTAAATAATTATGAAAATCACATTTACTTTTATACATTAGTAACAAAAACTCTTGTAATTTCAAACACCTCAGCACACTGGGATAGGGAGGGACAGCATTCTGAGCCCATAGGAGTGCTACATATTTGCATAGTGCTGTCAGTTGCAGAACATGCATACAGGAGGAGAGAACAGAAGGATGACGTCATTGGTGTGCTGTTGCTCTTTTATTGTCAATCAGTATTGTTCAGCTGCAGTAAAGTGTGGTCATCAAACTGGCAGCACTGTCTGTCATGTGGGTCTGTATCACGGGCTCAACACAATGTTGGCAGGTAAAACAATTGATGCATAAGTTAAACTGTGTTTTTATCTGTATGGGTGAATCTTCCCAGAAGAAATACAGCCAGCAATAAAAGGCTCAACTCCTTCCCTGCCACAATACAAACTAAAAAAAAAATATGTTTTGGTAGATATACAAGATTCAGGTGAATGCAGCTCTGTAATCATTAATACATCAATAACATTATTTTTTAAATACAAGCAGTGTAAGTACCTGAATGTGAACTGGTATAAGCCTCTTGCTGCTCTCAGGGATGGAATGTGAGTGGTAGAAGCAGTACAAAGGGCCAATCGGCTTTTGTGCTGACAAAAAGCATGCTGATAGGAGGAGAAAGTAGAGTGACAGAAAGATGAGCTCATAAATGTGATACTTCTCCTTTCACTGCCCAGTCACAAGCTTAGGTGGGTCCAGGGTGACCTGGGCTCATAGGAAGTGGGTTGCATGATATTGACCATAAGACAAAAATAGAAAAAATACTGTCGGGAAATCTCTAGATTGAAGCTTAATACTGCTGCAAATGCTGGTTTTGTTTTTTTATTTTTTTATTTAACAGATTAATCCTTTAATTTTGGTATTTTGGGCTGGAGTTCTGCTTTAATATTTGTGAGCAGTCTCTGATGGAAGTTGCCATTTTAGGAGCCCATGCTCCAACAACTCCAAATCATTGGGACACACATCACAAAATAAACACCACATAATGCGTCATCAGTACAGTTTAAAAGAAAATTAAGCTCAAACATCCCTGCAATAGGCAAACTTTTAAACACACCTTTCTGGTGGAATGTGTCACCTATAGGGTTATCCACCTCACCCCTTTAATTCAGGACACATATTAATTACACAGGTTCTGTGGTTAATATAATGCACATAAGGCACCAAGTGAGTTTAATTGCCACCTTAATCAGCCACAGAACCTGTGTAATTATTGTGTTCTGGTTTAAAGGGATGAGGTGGCAACCCTAGTCACCTACATACACAGTGTTGCAGCCTTTGTTAGTGTCTTCAAGTGTTAAGACTCCTGGCAGTGTCCATAGCAGTGTGCCATGGATCCATCCTCTGACTCATGCATCTGTATCTGAGCCCTGTAATGACATATGGCTCACAAGATGGAATCACTGCATTATCTGACACTCCCAGAAGTGTCAAAGGCTATTGATGCTTATTCACTTTAAAGAGATTTTCTCATGCTTCCTGTTATCTCTCTGGGACAGGAGGTGAAGGAAAATCTCCTCATTGGGACACAAACATTAAAAATGTTCCCATCATTGCCTTCTCTACTCAAACAAAAAAAAAAATTGGCTTTAGATACACTTTAGGTGTATTGCTTTTGGTGGCTGGAATTTTTTGTCTTTATTAAAGAGCATTGTCTACAATAAAAAAAAAAAAAATTCCCTAACCTAAAAAATAAAGTGGTTATAAAGCTTCGTTTTTTTTTTTTTTTAAAAATAAAAATAACAAACATGCCTATACTTACTAGCTCGGTGTAATGGTTTTACTCAGAGCAGCCCCGATCCTCTTCCTCCTGGGGTCCCCCGCTGGTGCTCCAGGCCCCTCCTTTTCATCAGGGAAAGCCTCTTTCCCTGGCGGCACCTCTGCATGCTCGCTTGGTCTTGGCCCTGCCCCCGCTCATGTGTCACCAGATTTGATTGACAGCAGTGGGAGCCGATCGCTCCCGCTGCTATCAATCTGTCCAACGAGGAGAGAGTCAGTGGCGCTCGTGCACATCGCTGGATCAGATGGGCTCAGGTAAGGAAAAGGGGGGGGGGGTCTGGGGAGGTAACTGCAGCACAGAAGGCGTTTCACCTTAATGCATAGAATGCATTAAGGTGAAAAACCTTAAGGGTCCTTTCACACGAACGATCCAATCAGATCAGCGTGTCAGTTTCTAAGGCGGATCTGATCGGATCCTCCATGCATCCCTATGGGGCAGTGTGAAATCCGGATGGATGGAAACCCTATTTTCCATCCGACCAGGGGATCGGATCAGAAGGGATCAGTTGAGAGCGTACAGGCGGTCTGTTCTCATCTAATTCCGCATAGAGAGCAGCGGGGCTCTGACACCTCCCTCTCCGCACATAGAGCGGAGAGGGAGCTGTCACCTGCCTGCTCAGCGGGGATCAGTGTATCGATCCCCCGCTGAGCAGCATGGAGTCCACCAACGGAGGCGGACCGTGTGAAAAGAGCCTGAGGCTTCAGAACCACCTTAGTGGAAGTTCAAGTCAAAACACTAACTATATTTCCCACTCTCATTCTAAGCCTATTCTATCTATCCTTTAAAGTAAAGAGCTGTATAACTACCTATTCTGAGAGCGCTCTGGTCCGGTCACATAATCGGGTCCCCAGCTTCAATGACGAGGGGTGATCGCTGATAACGGCTGCAGAGCCTGTTTGATCCTGTTACCCATAGGCTTACTATGCGGCATCCATTGTTGGCTATCCCTCCTTTACACTGAAGCCAGTGCTTGGAGTCCATCATGTGACCAGAGCGTCCTCAGAATAGGAAAAAATACAGATCTTTCCCTTTACACGGTAGATAGAATAGGCTTAGAATTGGGGTGGGAGTAGATTTAAGTATAGTTAGTGCTTGACTGAACTTCCACTATGGGAATTACAGTATCACTGATAAAGAACATTACTGTAATTGATTACCTAAGAAATACGTACCTTGAAATTATTTGTGGCAGCTTTGAGATCCATAATCAGACAAAGTCAAACTGTCTATGAGTCGACAGCATACACCCGATGGAACCTATGATTATTATTACGGCCCTATCCTTGTGGAGGCCGCCTGCAGTGTACGACAAGAACAGCACATGGATTGAAGAGTGGGTTAATCCTATCACAAGGAATCTTATGTGACCATCTGGATAATCCCGAGCTCAGGATCAATGCCTGTGAAAGACAAGACGGAGGCCAAGATTAACACCAGCACTTTCCAGGAGGGCTGTTCACTTCTGAGCTGCCTGTTCTCTATTTATACATTGGACGGTCAATGTTGGCTGTCTTTAGCTGCGTACTGCAGATTATCCACACTGTGTTCTGTCTGGCAGCTGCTGACTCTCCCACCAACTGACGCCATCTCCAAGCCTTACAAGGATTCAGACTAAAAAGCACGTAGCCTAAAATACTATTTTTTTTTATTTTCTTGTAAAATATGGCACTTTAACCAACAATTATTTGTCTAGTTAGTCCCAACCACTTTACAAAAAGAAAAAAATGTGTTCCTGAATTTCCAATTTTTGTTTTTTGGTTAAGTAGTGTGGGGTTGCTGCCTCCCAGCACTAGGGCCCTGGGATCACATATGGATGTTTGCACATATCTGTGACGGCCTCCCAAACCCTAATCTTACCATTCAATCTCAAGCTGTTATGACAAGCAAAGCTATGGTTTACTCTCTCTGCTGATTGCACCTTTGCAGCTCTGACAGGGCAGGAACTGTCAGACCACTGTTCTCACACAAAGCACAGTGGTCTTTATCAGCACACCCCTGTTATAGAAGTTTTCTGCTAAGGGCTAGGGGACTGCAATTGTGCATTAACCTGACCCTTAAAACCTAATCTTCAATAGGAATGTATGGTTAAACATTACTCTTTCCTTGAACCTACTCCCAAATTTCAAGTACAACTAAAGGCTCCAGCATGATAATCTAAACAATTCCCAAATCCAGTTACTATGTGATGCACAAGCTTCATAACCTAAAAAATGTCCTTTACCTTCCCTGACTAAGCCAATTGCTCCCTCATTTGTGTCTCACATGTGCCTCCTCCGAGACACTGCAGCTCCTAGTGGGAGGGTTTCAGCAACAGTCAGTGCTGCCAATCCAAAAAGCAATGGGCAAGACTAGGTGTGGCCAGTTGGCAATTGGCAAGCTGCAGGCTTGTGAACCAGCAGTGACAATACTGGTAGCCACTACCTCTACAACATTTTATTCACCCCATCGAAGGCACAGATGACATAGGAGTGGCACCTCTGCTCTGAACTCAGGAGCAGTGCAGCATCATTGCCACCCCATCACAGGAAGTTACATTAGTAAGACTTCGCTGGTATGATGAACAGGTATTTGTGGGACTTTGAGATGGTGAGCTGAGAAGGACTAAGAGTGGCAATGGAAGGTCATAGTTCTAACTTAATATTACCTTAAAGGGACTTTTAAAGTCCTGCTATGAAAAAAATCACTCAGAGTAAGAGTTTTTTGCAGAAGTGATATGCAAACTCTCTTTTGGCAAAAAAAAAAAATGTTTTGCCTCATACTCCTCATGAATTTTTATTTTTTATGTACACCATAAGGCGCAATGTAATAGGGCATTGTAACATCTACACGCATGTGCAGGAGTTACATCATCAATATCCACCCAAAGATCTAGGAGGAGTGTCTGGGGACCTAAAAAATCTGTAAGCAGGATGAGATGATGTAGGATGGAGCAGCATCTGGAGGCTAGTTCTTCTCAGCATAAACCACTGATATAAGATAAAACACTGTATGTTAATCAACAGTGTCCAAAAACTGTACTGGAAATGCCATGGATTAACAAACAAATAATCTGACTCAACATGGCGATTCCCCCACCATCTACACTCCCCAAATTTCAAAAGGACCTGGAACCATAGCCTCATTTTTTACCTATCCAACCATAATTATATCTGAAAACATAGAAAAATGAATGTAAAAAAATGGAGGTTAATAGAGTCAGTAGGCCTTAATGCAACTGATCACGTTATAGTGTTCATTATACATAAGTTACTAGCTGCCATCACCTCCTCTGGAGTTTTATATTCAGTATGATTCACTTACACGGTAATGTTTATAGTCTTGTTTTGCTGGTTCCCAAGACACGAGGAGATGAGGTGACTGCAGGGGGGTGGGATGGTGCCATTAACTGCCTAGTTACGTGAGTATTCTGCGCTCCTGTAAAAAATTGCCACTGCTCACCTGGCAGGAAAAAAATGGGCATCATACAACTCTGTGATTGATGTAGGCATACATTTGTATATCTTTTTAAATTGAGGGTTTATTTTTTCAACAAAGTTTCCTATGTGCAAAGCCAATTCATTTTTCTGCAAGCCAAAATTTGGAGCACAGCGTTGTAAGAACTGCAGTACTAACCATAAAGTTTGAAGGCCCTGGCCTTATGCAGGGGAAAACAATGGGTTCACGTTATTGCAGATCTCCATAGATGCATATGTTTAGCTTCCTTTCACTCTCCCACCATTCCAATTGGCCAGAGGAAGTTAAAGAGCTCTGTGTAAGCACTTGTCAATGGAGTTGTACAGTGTTTGATGGTATTGATTGACTCCATCAAATGGAGTGGGCCACATAGTCCTCTTTACCTGGAAGTTTTGGTATATTCTTTTGCTCCTGGATGGGGGACTGTAGCAAACGTACGTATACAAAAGTTAAAGCAACTCTGCCACTATTTTAAACATTAAATTAAGCTCATCTCTGCAAGGAGGCAGTGAATACTTATCTATCCCACTTGTTATGCCTCAAAACTCCTCTTTGTTGTGTGCCTAAGCTTGGTAAAACATTTTCAGCATACTTTGATGTGTGTTGAGTGATTGGTTCCATTGCACTCTGTGGTTCCTTCTTCCAGAGGAAACCATAGAGCATAGCAGGGAGCACCAGTGTGTGCACTGCCCAAAAAGTGTTTAATGCTGAATATTCTTTGTGAAAGCTTGAGCCTTCAAAGAAGCCAATTAAGCAGAGGGGAAAGCAGGGCAGGTAAGTATTATCATGTTTCTTTGCAGAGGTAGTATAAAGTGGAACTCCAGTCTTGCAGAGTTGTACAGGCTCTTCTACTGTACTGAAAGTGCCTTGTCTGATTTCACTGCACACTTAGCTTCTCAAAATATACATTAGAAGCTGCAGTATGTCAGATAGAGCCGCCTCATTTTCTTTCCTGGATTACTTCCAACATCATTTTGCAATTTCCTCCCCAGCCTTATTTTACCTGGCCTACCCCATTAATTCATTAGGTTCCAGTCATTTAAATCATTGATGCTCAGAATCACATGTGGGTGTTACCTAGGGAAGTTGGCATGCAAAATATTTCTCCTAGGAACTCCCATTCCTCCTGACTGACACCCGCCCATCAAGGCATTTTGATATTCGCGTATCTCCTCCCAAGAGCCAGCCCACCACTTGCATCTGAAGAGAGGAGTACTAAGGCAGGGTGTTGTGATGTGTTAGGAAGCTGATCATAATTTGCCTTCATTGCATAGAGAAGCACAGAGGAACATTAAAGGCTAAGTCCACCCTAACACTAAAATTGCCACATCTACAGAAATCCAAGATTTTAGACTAACCTATCTAGCACTGTAAAGAAGAAATCAATATACATACCTTTTCTGAAGCTGCTCCGGTCCTGTCCCCAGCGGTGGAAGCTCTGCAGAGGAGACACCTGACAATGGCTGTGAAATGCCTGGAAGTGACGTCACCCATAGACTTACTTCAGGGCTTCCCGTTGTCGGCTTCCTCCTCTGCACCCACCTTCACAGCGAAGCCGTTGCTAAAAGCTCAGCGTAAGACCGGAGTGGCTTTAGAAAAGGTATACTTATTTCATCTTACAGGGCTAGATAGGTTAGTGTTAGATCATGGATGCCTGTAGATGAAGCGATTTAAGTGTTAGGGTAGACATCCCCTTTAACCTCTTGCCGACCGCCCACCGTAGTATTACTGCAGCAGGACGGCTCAGGTGCGCACGTAGTACTACGTGATTTCGTGCATGAGGTCTCGGCGGTGCGCGCCTTTCTAAACATAGCGGGAGGCGGGCCACAGAAGGAACAGTGGAGATTGCCGCCGGCCTCCCGCGATCATCAGAGAAACAAAGCAGGCGAGTCTTCTGTCAGACAGGTAGGGAGAGATCAGCAGTTTCAGCTAAGCTGAAATCCCGATCTCTCTGTGCCTGTCACAGAACCCCCCCAGTGAGTAAGCATACTTAGGCATACATTACCCCTTTGAATCACCCCCAGTGTTAACCCCTTCCCTGCCAGTGTCATTTATACAGTAACAGTGCATAATATTTAGCACTGATTACTGTATTAGTGTCACTGGTCCCCAAAAAGTGTCAAAAATGTCAGTTAGGGGTCCGATCTGTCCACCGCAATGTCACAGTCCCGCTAAAAAAACGCTGATCGCCGCCATTACTAATAAAAACAAAAAAATAAATAAAAATTCCAAAAATCCATCCCGTAGTTTGTAAACGCTATAACTTTTGCGAAAACCAATTAAAATACGCTTTTTGGGATTTTTTTTTTACCAAAAATATGTAGCAGAATGCAAATTGGCCTAAACTGGTAAAAAATGTTGATTTTTAAAATTTTTCTATTGGGAATGTTTTATAGCAGAAAGTAAAAAATATGGCGTTTTTTTCAAAATTGTCGCTCTTTTTTTGTTTATAGCGCAAAATCTAAAAACCACACAGGTGATCACCAAAAGAAAGCTCTATTTGTTGGGAAAAAAAGGACATCAATTGTATTTGGGTACAGCATTTCACGACCGCGCAATTTTTTGTTAAAATAACGCAGTGCCGAATCGAAAAAATGGCCTAGTCATTAAGGGGGTAAAACCTTCCAGGGCTGAAGTGGTTAGTGACTTTACTGGGTTTAAAATAAGGTCTGTAATAAAAAAATAAATAATTTTTCCTTAGCTTGATGATAAAGAGGGAGGTAAGAACCAGGGAAGGCAATGTATATTCAGAGTGGCCTTTAGCTTTAATGTTTTTTTTTTTTTTAAATAGCGAAAAGGTAATTTTAACATCATTATTTTTATCAGTTGACATCCGTTAAGGCATTCCTTACAAAATAATCTGACCAAAAATGCACATAGTTGCTACTTTTGTACGTGTGGCGCATAAAAACATGATGTTGTTAACCATGTGAATGGCGCCATTCATTTACATTACACTCATTTTCGTACACTAGCTACGTGCTGTTAGTGTGAACGAGGCCAATTACGATGGCCACCTCTAGCGTTCACCTTATCCAAAAGTCAAGGAGAATTTGGTAACTGTGGAGATTTGTTCAAAGCTCACTAACAAAACTCCTGTGCAGGGAATTGCTGCCTTAGCCCGCGCAGCAGTGGCCGGCCAATCAAGAAGCAAACAAGATATATAAAGGAAGCAGGGTTTCTCTTGTGCTAAAATTAGCCTCTAGCCGTTTAAACAGTTTTAAATCTTCCGATGAGCTTACGATGCTTCTCTGGGTACTAATCAGATGCCACGGTGCCCTGAGAGACAGATGTTGCTGCTGCTCTGTTTAGATGAGCAGGTGTGTGCATGGTTAGCATGCTTTAAATACTGACTTAATCATTTATTTTGTTCCTTTTAGGACCACCAAACTCATGATTAAAATCTTATATTATGAAGAGTCACTAAACTGTGCAATGTATGCTTAGAGACAGGAGAGGAAACGTAAGGAGATTAAAATGACAAGGGTATATTTATTAGGGCGTCATCATTTTTGTACTCAGGTTTTTGATACAGACAAGGCTTTTGACGTGAATAAAGAGAAAGTTATGAAGGTTATATGGAGGAATTTGCAAAGCTGGCAAAACCCAAGAGAACAGGCGCCCTTGAGTTGCAGTTAAAACCCCCACCCTATAGCCCCCCCGTTATTCTAGCAGAGGATCCCAGGGCAGGAAACTTGAGTTGCAACTTTGTAGAATATATAATAGGGCTTCGTTCACATCTAGGCGTTTTTTGGCGATTTTCTGCTCTAAGCCTCAGCTCTAAAAACACCCAACAAGAGAAATCTTATTCATTTCAATGGCCCCTGTTCACATCTGAGAATTCTGTCACCTTAAAACGTAACTCCACTTTTGTTGAGAAAAAACATTTCCCTCTGGGTGATCTATGTACATTGCAAGGATTATAACAACCTTTGTTGCAGATTCCTACCTTTTGTTATTCTGAAGAAAACATTGTTTATTCTTCTGTGGCTCTGTGCTGGGTGGGTCAAATGGGAGTGGTTTCATAATTATCAGCTGTGGCAGCTGCAGGGCTCTAATGAGGAAAGCTGCTGGGACTGCATCCCTTTAGACTTGTTCCTATTGGGAGTATCTCACCAAAAATTAAATTTTTGTTGCAGGGGATGCCAGAAATCTGACTTGTATCTTAGGCAGACTTCTGGGAAAATTGGTGAGCCAATCACACAAGCAGGAAATTATGTTTCTGGGGGTGTGGTCAGTACACATTCTGTGTACAGAACAGCTCCAGGTAGCCATATTGCATTGCATTTTCAGAAAATTACAACAGCTGCAGATGGAAAAGGAAAGGTCATTTTTAATAACATTCAATTACATTATTTTTTCCGCTACGAAAGTGGAGTTACCCTTTAAGTAAAACGCCTGTCGCTCAAATATTACATGAGCTTCTTTTTTGGCAGATTCCAAGCATTTTACTTTCTTTCATTGGTCACTTGTCAACTCAAAATGCCTGCACAAAAACGCCTGGAAAACGCCTTTAAAAATAGCAATGCCTAGATGTGAACAGAGCCTAAAAGAACAGAAGATCTATGGGAGCACACATCTCCACCAAAGTCAAAGGGAGCTATGATTAAAAAATAAAGATAACTTTTGACTATTTATTACTAGGTATGGTATTAATAAAAGTGCTACATTTCAATTTAAAATTTAGGAGAAAAACGTTAATATGATTATACTGTATACCTCAATAGCCACAAAAGGTAGCATTTCACTTTGTGTGCACCAAACACCAGATTTTATCAGTTACATGTAGCAGTGACATCGTTACTGGGATGTACATAGCCTGTGCAGAGATCAGAGCTGTGGGAAGGGCCCAGGAGGCCCTACCCACGACAGGCTGCCTGTAGAAAACCACAGGAGGGGGTGGATACAAGACCTGTCATCCTACACAAGGAGAGAAAGCAGCAGTGACTGGTCTTTATTACAGAAAGCTCCTGCACAGAGACTGTGACAGTGCTCACCGTCACTGGGAGTGAGGGACAGATACTTGGAGGACGCTGGGGGAATGGTTTGGATGGCTTCAGATGGTGATACTTGTCAACGGTGTCTCCCACGAAATGTGGAGATTTGATCCCACTTTGCACTGTGAGACCTGTTGCCATGGAGTCTGTGACACCTAGATGTGTATTCCATGTACTTCAATGAAGGAGATGGACAGACTGTCATTGGCAGTTTTGTCCTATTTTCTATCTATTGAGGTGGGATTTGTATTGTGTTCAGTCTGTCTGTTTCCTAGTGAAATGTTAATGACCTCACATTGTTCTGTCCAGATGGCTAGATAATTAGTTCAGTTTAATTCTGTTTCTGTATACAATTTAATCTGCATATGATAATATAATCAGGCAGATGGGAGGGATTGTGTACACTGTATGGGAGTGACTGAGTGTAAAACTCTGTTTTTATTGGATTGTGAATGTCATGTCCTGTTCCCCACAAGGTCCACCTGGGCGGTAACCGTGTGGGAGAAACTGTATAAAAGAGCAGCTGTACCATTAAACGTAGAGTTCTACTTCACCCTCAATCTAGAGTCCTGTCTCTTATTGGGGGAATCTGCTACAAGGGATTGCTATGCTCTTCATACTCCCTTGAATAATCACTAAGCTCTTGTAAGAGCTTGTTCCTGCTTCACTCTCTGGGGAAAAAGAGGTTCACCCACTAGAACCTGGAGCCTTATCATAGGTCCAGGGTGGGTAGGGGACGGCGAGACCCCAACCAAGCTGCGGAGGTTCGTGGGGTCTGCGGTGGTTATGGTGTCTGATGGAGGTACCCAGTCGGGGTGCCAGTTGATCCGTTACAGAGACAAAGTGCAGGAGTTGATTCATGCTGGATTATTGATCAAATCTGAAAGAAATACATAAAAGAAACAATTCAAGTAAAAATACACATGGTTTGTGTATTTTGACACTGTTTGCCTAGCCCAGATTTCATCAACACATGCAGCTGCAAGAAAAAGTATGTGAATCCCATTGGAATGATATGGATTTCTGCACTAATTGGTCATAAAATGTGATCTGATCATCATCTAAGTCACAACAATAGACAATCACAGTCTGCTTAAACTAATAACACACAAAGAATGAAATGTTGCCATGTTTTTATTGAACACGCCATTTAAACATTCACAGTGCAGGTTGAAAAAGTATGTGAACCTCTAGACTAATGACATCTCCAAGAGCTAATTGAAGTGAGATTTCAGCCAACTGGAGTCCAATCAATGAGATGAGATTGGAGGTGTTGGTTACAGCTGTCCTGCCCTATAAAAAACACACATCAGTTTGCTCTTCACAAGAAGCATTGCCTGATGTGAATGATGCCTCGCACAAAAGAGCTCTCAGAAGACCTACGATTAAGAATTGTTGACTTGCATAAAGCTGGAAAGGGATATAAAAGTATCTCCAAAAGCCTTGCTGTTCATCAGTCCACGGTAAGAAAATTGTCTATAAATGGAGAAAGTTCAGCACTGCTGCTACTCTCCCTAGGAGTGGCCGTCCTGTAAAGATGACTGCAAGAGCACAGCGCAGACAGCTTAATGAGGTGAAGAAGAATCCTAGAGTGTCAGCTAAAGACTTACAAAAGTCACTGGCAAATCCTAACATCCCTGTTAGCGAATCCACAATACGTAAAACACTAAACAAGAATGGATTTCATGGGAGGATACCACAGAGGAAGCCACTGCTGTCCAAACAAAACATTGCTGCACATTTACAGTTTGCACAAGAGCACCTGGATGTTCCACAGCAGTACTGGCAAAATATTCTGTGGACAGATGAAACCAAAGTTCAGTTGTTTGGAGGAAACACACAACACTATGTGTGGCGAAAAAGAGGCACAGCACACCAACATCAAAACCTCATCCCAACTGTGAAGTATGGTGGTGGGGGCATCATGGTTTGGGGCTGCTTTGCTGCGTCAGGGCCTGGACAGATTGCTATCATCGAAGGAAAAATGAATTCCCAAGTTTATCAAGACATTTTGCAGGAGAACTTAAGGCCATCTGTCTACCAGCTGAAGCTCAACAGAAGATTGGTGTTGCAACAGGACAATGACCCAAAGCATAGAAGTAAATCAACAACAGAATGGCTTAAACAGAAGAAAATACGCCTTCTAAAGTGGTCCAGTCAGAGTCCTGATCGCGCTTTCCTGCGTTACCCAAGCCGTGCGATACAATTGTTATTTCGAAGAATAGAGAGGGATGAAGTTTATGACTTTTTGTTGCACTTTTATTCTGTTTTTTCAGGTTTTGTTCTCATGTTTCCCAAAGCCTGTGTTTATACAATAAACTCTATGCAGAAAGAGTGTCATGTATCTTCTTCTACACGGTCAATTAAGAAAGAGGAAATTAAAGTAATAAGTAGTGAAGTTACTTTTCAAATGCAGTAACTAGTAAAGTAATCTCGTTACAATTTACAGAAGTAACTAGTAACTAGTTACATTTTTTGAGTAACTACCCCAACACTGGTTATTAGTTTAAGCAGACTGTGATTGTCTATTGTTGTGACTTAGATGATGGTGATCATATCACATTTTATGACCAATTTGTGTAGAAATCCATATCATTCCAAAGGGTTCACATACTTTTTCTTGCAGCTATATTTTAAATGATCATACACCATAAAAGATATACTAAGTAACATGTGGCTCTGAAAGGAAACACTTGTGATATAGCTGCCAGTAGGGAGACATAGGCATCTGACAAACCTGTGTCAGACACTGGAGATTCTATTCTAACTCTGCAAGAAAGTACTGGTAAGTATAGTAAATGCTTTTTAAAGAGACAATGTTGTGAGGATACATGTATCCTGACAGGGTCTTTTTCATTGGTGTGCACAGCCTATTGCATCAGGGTGTGCACCCCAGAGCACAAACACACATGCATGTATGTCAGCAGAGCAGTGGTCAGTGTCAGTAAAGCAGAGATTGGTGTCAGTAGTTCTTTTTTTTTTATTTTTTTTTAATTTATTTTTTTTACTAGTTTTTTTTAAATAATTTTTTACAATAAATATATATATATATATATATATATATATATATATATATATATACTTTTTTTTTAAACCTTGCTTGGGGGTTTTAGTGAAATATTAAAAGTCTAAACAGACCCCTGATAACTCACTTTTTAAACAGAGAATGGGACCGATGACAGAGCTTTCTCAGTCTTTTTCTGGACAGTGAACTAATGGGAAGTGCTCTGTGCTGAAAATCACAAACTGAAGCATAAAAAACATAGTTTGCAATGCTCCAGTTAAGAATGCACACAGACTGTGTTCATTCAGAAAAGCAGGAGGGGCGTAAATTAAATATTTACTGGCTCCTTCTCCCGCTCTCCATCCTGAAACATCTCCGGCAGCAGCCAGCGGAAGAGGAAGGAAGCCGTCAGCATTGCAGAGGGGGAGACAGGGGGCAGCAGGAAGTGAGAAAGGGGAAATCAGCACTACACATGATGATTAGGGTGTGCCCAGGCATACCCGGCACACCCTGTGCGCTCGCCTATGGTCTTTTTCATAGGTCTGCTGTCATAACATTTTGCTTTAATTTGAGCAAAATAGAGAAAACACTGTCTGCATAATGGAAGCAAAGCTTTGCTCACCTGAAATTCCATCTATTTAGCTTTGCAATGCTAACAAGTAGTGGTCACCCACAGGTCCTAATTTTTTTACGTTCTTCCACATGCACCTAACTGTAAGACCCCTTTTACATGGATACCCTCTGTTCCATCTCAACAAGGGGTCCTAGATTGATCTCCAGCCAGGTCAGATCAAAACTAAAATGGATGTCACATATTTTTGACATCTGTGTCCTTTCTGATTTTTCCACTTGTGATAGAGGAAAAAGTGGACCCATGTAATCCCTATGGATGGCAGGAAGTAAGCGAATTTGCGTTTGCCTGTATCCACCCATGTCAAGTCAGTAAAAGTGAACGTGGATGCAAACTAATTGCATTTGGGCCTGAACAAACCTGGATGTGGGTAGCAGGGCTGCCATCAGGGGGGAACAACCCATTCACATGTAGGAGCCTAGGTATCCCGAGGGGCCGGCTGCCCGGGCTCCAACTAATGAGACCGAGATTTTGAATCTGTAGTAACTAGCTATTGTTAAGCAGGGCAGCCACGGAGTGAGTCCCTGCCTCTACAGATGTCTATGCTGGATTAGGCAGTCTCTTTTCTGGATTGGGATGTCTCTTTGCTGAATATATGGGGATGTCTCTTTGCTGAATATATGGGAATGTCTCTTTGCTGAATATATGGGAATGTCTCTTTGCTGAATATATGGGAATGTCTCTTTACTGAATATATGGGGATGTCTCTTTGCTGGATTAGAATGCCCTTATGCTGGTTTGGGATGTCTCTTTGCTGAATATATGGGAATGCCTCTTTGCTGAACATATGGGCATGTCGCTTTGCTGGATTGGAATGCCTTTATGCTGGTTTGGGATGTCTCTTTGCTGAATATGTGGGGATGTTGCTTTGCTGGATTGGGATGTCTTTTGCTGAATATTTGGGGAATATATGTGGAGTTATAATATAGTAAGTTGTAATAGTGTTAAAATAAAAGTAGGTGCACTGACAGACTCAGTAGGATGACCAGTGGATGGATTCTGTATGACAGCCAGTGAAGGGGCCCTGGGGACTGTTAGTGGTCAGACCCCAGGGGTCCAGGCCTAAAGCTTTGTAAGGGGCCCGAACATTTCAGATGGCTGCTGGTGGGCAGATATAGGCCGATGCATGTCCACTTACATCTGGCTGTCCACAGGGACACATTGCAGTCCGTTTTTGATTGGTGTATTCAGCAGAAACTGACTGCAACAATGCCCATGTGAAAGGGGTTTTAAAATAATACAAACCCCCTATAAAAAGTAAATATTTTCTCTGAGAGACTTGTAGTTTTCTGGAAATTGGGTTTGAGTTATATGGGCAGTTTGGATGCAAACCCTGCTTAGCGGACTTCATGTTTAAACCTGTGAAGTGCATCTAAGTAGATTGCAGTAACTTTGAACTAACTCATCAATATTGCAGCACCCCTCTCTACATTCAGAATGTTGTGATTGCGATAATGATGTTTACCTACTTGGAGTTTGTTTGCGATATTATAATATTTCTCTATGCCGCTGCACTTGGGAAATGTAAACTTTAGAGGCAATACAACTTACTTCCTATGGGTTTTGTGAAGGTGGTTTTATGATCTGATCCTGACTGTGTGACTGTAAAATGTGTGCGACCCATAAAAGAAGTCTGCTAGATTTGTCGTTTTTTTTCTTTCTGGATTATTATTTTCTTATAACGGGTTTAAAGCAGAACTCTAAACCGAACATCTGAAAACAGAAAAATAATGTATGTGAATTGTTTTGTCTCCAAATATTTTGGAATTCTAAGGGCCTGTGTTCATACCACTTTTTTTATATTGATCTGTGTTTAGTGCAGGCTCAATGCAAGGCCACATAGAACATTTTTTTGTTCTATGTGTTCTGTTTAGGCTGTAACATGGTCTGTAATAGCGCAAGGCACCTCAACACATGTCAAGGCTCTGCAGCGCATTGCAATACTTTGCCATGCACGGACTGAATTTAATAAAATAATAAAAATGTAATACAATTAAAAAAAATGTAAAAACAACTGCCACTACACATTGCACCCCACGCACGCGCAAGCATAGGAGGTAGGTGTTTTGTAGTCCACAAAAGAAACTGAGAACAATGTGACAGATAGGTGTGCAGCACAGGCAGAGATCACAGGAAGTTCTTAGCTCACAAGATTTCTGGAAGGATTAACAGGTATTTTTCTGCACTTGTCAAATATGTCATATATAACAAAACATTTTGAGTTGTATATTTAACAGACCAAGATGGAGCAAAGAGGAAAAGTATATTGTAAAACTGGGCATAGTAGATTTGCATTAAAAAATTCTAATCGGTGCAGTAGATGGCTTAATAAATGTTATTTGAAAGGATTTTAAAATACACGGGGGGGGTTACTAAAACTGGAGAGTGCAGAATCTGGTGCAACTCTGCATGGTAACCAATAAGATTCTAAATACAACTTGTCCAATTAGGCTTGTACAAAAAATAAAAAAACAGGAAAGCTGACTATTTTCTATGCAGAGCTGCACCAGTTTTAGTAAATCCCCCCCCCCCCCAAATGTCTTTTAAAGTGGAAGTAAACTTCCATCTCAGCCTTTTATCAATAGGTAAGCCTATAATAAGGCTTAGCTATAGTTAGTGTAAATATCTCCTAAATGTGGAAAGTTTAGGAAATATTTACTGTACATGCAGCCAGTGACATCACTAGCGCCTGCGCTATGAAGGAACAGCCACCCATGCTGTTCCTTCAGAGCCCTGTGACGTAAACAGCAGCTCCGCATTCATTCGCGGAAGTGACGTCATCGCGGCTCCGGACAGTCACAGAGTCTGCAGACCCGGAAGCAAGATGGGTGAAGATGGGAGCGCCTGCTTCTCTGACATCTCGGCGCTGGAAGGGCTTCGCTTTAAGGTAAGTTTAACATGATGTGCTAGTATGCAAGGCATACTAGCACATTATGACATTACCTTGCAGGGTCCAACAAAAAATAAAAACACCCAGCGGTTTACACCCGCTTTAACTTTGTAATGTAAATGTAATTTGTGATTATTTGTAACTACTTGGTTGATTCTGCCATTTCACTGTACTTTCCTTTTCAGAGTGGAATAGCAACCAATCCTGGGTATCCTCAGTTGCCACTCTCATTGCGCATGCTTTGGAAGATCCCTGATCGGAAGAAGTGTGTAGGCAGGTGCAGTCCAGTCTTGTAGTCAAGAAGCACATAGTTCCTCTATGGTTTCCTGGGTCACTGGGGCAGCATTCCGGTTGGATGCTGGCAGCCCATTTGACTCTGTTGTGGCAGAGTGTATATAAAGTAACATTAACCACTTCTGCCAAGTAGGGGCGGGAGCATGCCGGCGGCGGCGCACGTTTGCCCCCCATCACCACGTGCGCGACTGATGTAGGTCTACGTCGGTTCGTGCAGGAGAGGCTGCCTGCTGCAGTAAATCTGCGGCGGGCGGGCTTAATGTGGTTAAAGGCAGATTTTTTTCTAAAAATAACAAACATGTTATACCTACCTGCTCAGTGCAATGGTTTTGCACAGAGTAGCTAGGTCCTTTTCTTCTCAGGTCCACCACCGGTGCTCTTGCCCCCCTTCCTGCAGAGTGCCCCCATAGCAAGCAGTTTGTTATGAGGGCAACCGAGCAGACTCGCTGCTGAGCTGCTGCTTTGTGTGTCCATTTACACACAGAGCACAGTTAATGGCTCCCGCTGCTGTCTCAGCCAATGAAGAGGAAGAGAAACAGGGGGAGCCACTGTTCTCCGGCACATCGCTGGTTTGAGATTTGGTTTGTTGCACACAGCATGTTTGAGTGTTTACAACCACTTTAAGACTCTGGTTTCTGGGTTTGGCATGCATTCTAGCATTCTAGATCTCCCGTCTATCAGGGATAGTATTAATGGTAGGGAAAGGATCCAGATGAGGAGGGATTCGCCACTCTCCTGGAAACCTCCCTGCTCTGGCTCTCACCAGCCAAGCCACATTCTGCCCCTTAAGACAGACAATGTCAGCTTTGCTGAGACCTGCTCCTCTACACGCTGTTGTCATCTTTGTTTCCAGTTGGGTCCAGTTGTGAACTGTAAATTGACTTCAATACAAGTTTTTCAACGCATCTGGACTGAGTGCGTGTTACTGCCGCTGCACCACGCTGTACCCACCCACATGGGAACTTCTTGTTTCTCGTCTACAAGCTGCTCCACTATACTCTTTTCGTCATCCTGTGGGGTGGCTCCAGCAGGTGCCCTGACATCTCCTCTCACTTCCCTACTCTCAGCTCCACTTGATGCTCTTACAGTACATATATCGGCTCAGGAGTGTGACAGAGGCCATCAGTCAGCACAAACTCCACCTCCGCTGTGACAGAGCTTTCCTGCTTGCTCCACCTACACCTCTTGCATTGTGGTGTAGCTCAAATACCTAAACGTCACATGACTGCCAAAATAAAAAAAGGTATCTGGAAATAAGATAAGTATTAGATCTACATAATGTACTGTAGGTGAAAGTATTTAATTTCCTGATGAAACATACTAATCAGTTGCGTTGGGTTTATGTTTTACATACCCTTTAATTGGACTATACCTTTAAGACATCCGCTGTTTGCTTTAATATCAGTCATAGCAGCAAAAACGCCACTTTCAAGGTGTTGTCCTTTTTTAAATGTCCGCTTTTACCCTGGCACAGCCTGCACGGCTGCAGCACTCCAGTAAATATTACACATCCATAGACAAAGTTCACACGCTATAAATGAAATGTAAACCACTTAATCTGTTAGATATTTAGCACTTGTCGGTATTTTCCCAGCAAATCCCCGGGCTCGTGCCCTTTGATGGTGTCTCGTACAAACGCTAACATTCCGAATCAGCTGCACCAAAGACAAAAATGACATTTACATGGCTCTCATAAGCCGTCACACCGGAGGGGTCCTTAAACAAGCAGGGCACGCCAATATTTAATAAACGGCACACGCTATTGTCGGCTAAAATTTGCATTTCGCCGCTGCGCGGCATATTTGGGATAAAAGCTTTTATTTGTGAAGTGATCATTATTTTAACAAAGAGGAGCCACTTGATAATTTCCATTTTAACTCTCCAGTACGCTATCAGCTATTCAGGACGATTATGTTAAATTGTGGCTGTAATCATGTTATTGTCGCACAGTAAGAAGGAGGAGGAGGAGGACGTCTTTTCTGATGTTTTAACAAAAAAAAAAAAAAGACAAAAAAAAAAAGCACACATTGAAGTGGCTACTCACAGAAAATGTTTTATTTCTCCAACAATGTGCTTTGGTATGTCCCCATTACATGTCTTTAGTATCTTTATCTAGCGTTTTACATCGTTCAATCATGTTAAGCAAAGTTTTAAAGTGTATGTTATCCCTCACAATGAACTTTTCTTATTTGGCACCTTATGAGCAGTTAAAGAGACCCAGACACTAACCTAAAAATTGCAGGTAAAAGCACAGAAATATCAAGTGTTTTAAATTTATTGCAGAATTTTTCTTTACATTATTTTTTATTAATTGACTTGCAATGTGCCTCTGAACTTGCAAGAAAATTTGACCACTTCAGGAAGAGTCAATTCACTACCACAGCCCCCTATCCCCATGGCCTGTGTTCTTTAGGGAGTGTCTAATTACGGTTTATGCTGGACCAGCTCCTTTACATTGCTTTTACTTGACTGAGGTATAACAGATATTACGGCTGCTTTACCTTAAAAACCCAACATACATCTTACAAACTGTAAAACAAACGCCACCATATACTTCTTGGGTTAGAAAGGCCATAGCAGCCATTTTATTAAACAAAATACATAATAATTTGTTTTTAAATGAACTGAACAGTAGTGACCCAAAATGAGAACAGTGACTAACCTTGTCAACTAACCTCATCAACGTCTAGGGCAGGGATCTTCAAACTATAGCCCTCCATTTGTTCAGGAACTACAACTCCCATCATGTCTAGTTATGTCTATGAATGTCAGCGTTTTCCAATGCCTCATGGGATGTGTAGTTCTACAACAGCTGGAGGGCCGTAGTTTGAGGATCCCTGGTCTGGGGTCTTGGAAGGCAACTTATATTAACTGTATGCATATATATATATATATATATAAAATTGCAGCGCTGTAAATAAGTCTTAGCTGGGCAGTACTCACACCCTAATTTAAGGGAAGTCCGTACATAGTCCAAGGTATATATGAGTCCACAGAAATAATTCCGGTGTCAACATGTGAATAAAAAAACAACAAAATCCACAATAGTGTGATAATGCGATGAGCAGATATAATGAACAGGGGACCAGGTCCCACCAGTGATGGAAGTCCTAGAGTAACACCACGTGCATAGCTCATTCTTCCCCACATGTAGTGCAAACTCACCAGATTAAAATCCAAAAAGGCATGTCCAGTATATCATAATCCTTTGTCATCATGGCTCCATCTCAGACACTCCACACGAATATTCACACGTATATTCAATGGAGGAGACACCAATGTTAGCATAAAAGCAAATCCCATTTATTGGTTAAAATAAAAATACAAAAACATGGTAAGTCACATGTGTCACGCCGCTGTAAAGATCACAGGAATAGCCACCACACCCAACAGGTTTCCAACAAGTGTTGATCATCAGGGCATATGCTTTTATGTTAACACTGGTGTCTTCTCCATTGAATATACGTGTGAATATTCATGTGGAGTGTCTGAGATGGAGCCATGATGACGGAGATACCTTGGACTATGTGCGGACTTCCCTTGAATTAGGGTATGAGTACTGCCCAGCTAAGACTTTTATTTACAGCGCTGCAATTTTATATATATATATATATATACTTTTTATAGATGGGTGTTGGCTTTATCATTGCTAGCTGCTTTTTCTATTAGTGTGCGCGGATTCTTCATTTTCCTATAACTTATATTAACCAACTGGCTGTATCCACCATCAAAATAGACTTCGAGGCCCTCAGCCACAACTACACGGGCTTGAGGACTATTACTATTAAGATACCCCCGATACAGCCAAATGACTCATAATCATCACTGTCTTAAATTGTTACCAAGGTAGGTACACCCATACCTGAGATGGGCCCCACCCTCCCTTTTCCACCTTTTCAAACCGTCACAGCCTTCCAAGACCCTGAGACCAATGCTAACTGCTATGACAAAAAACTCCTGAAAGTCGACAATCCCAAAACCATATTTGCCCCCAGTCCATCCCCATCCTGGGTAACCCCATGAACAACATTACTCTGAAAAAGGAAAGCACTACTAAACCCCGAAAAACAAGATCAACTTCAAAAGGGAGGGAGGGAGAAGCTAGTTCCACGCTGTCCTGCTCCGACTAACTCCTAGGACCCCAGAACCACCCCTTACTCTCCCAGTGACTCCACCCTGCCCCACCCTTCCTGTCTCAAATCAAAACTAACCCTATGTCTACACCAAAATTATCAATTTAACCCTGCGATTCTCCCATCCTTTCCTGCCAACCCAGTCATGTCCGGCCTTCCGCCTACTGTTTCCCCTCCATCTCCAGGCCTCATTCTTTACTGCATAATCTTTAAAAAGATGCCAGGGGAGGAGTGAAGGGGAATACACTTGAGTGTCACTTGGGAAACAGCTCACAGTCTGACATAACAAAACTGTTAAATGCACATAAAATCCTATGGCACATTTTTCTTTGAAATGAATGGTCTGGCAACAGGGTCTCTGTAAATATCGAATTCAAATTTTTGCACATCTATGATTAAACCCCAGGAAGGGTGAAACATGTCAGAGGGACATGGCCTAAAGGTGGGGGCTAAAACCATCTATAAACAATAAACTTACCATTGGGACTCCTGTGGAGTGTGGTCTCGTTCCTGCAATTAAGACTGTTCAGTTATGTCTGTTAGATAAATTTAAGCAAATTAAAGCATACCTGTTGTTCCTACCAGAAATCCAGTGAGCTATAAAATTCCTGTGTTCTCTGCCTGTGCTGGTTTCTTTTAGTCCTGTTCTAGGGTAATTCTCCTCCATTGATACAGTACGCTAAGTGGGCTTTGTCACTTTAGGACACCAAGGGGGAGATTTACAAAAACTGGAGCACTCAGAATATGGTGCAGCGGTGCATGGTAGCCAATCAACTTCTAACTTTAGCTTGGTCAATTACGTTTTGACCATAAAACCTGGAAGCTGATTGGTTTCTCTGCAGAGCTGCACCAGATTTTGTAAGCTCCAGTATTAGTAACTCTCCCCCCAAGTTTATAACTGGCAGGATTTCCATGTGAAAGTTATAGGAAAAAGTGTGCACATCGTGGCATGTAAAAAATGTTTTTACTACGCCCCCTTCCCCAACCGCAAGTGTAAGGCCAGCCATACATGGTTCGAATTGTTAATAGGCAGGTTGAATATACCATGCTGATTGATCAATTAACTTGGGTCCAGCCAGCCTACCGGATTTTCTTGCGATTATTGCTAGCGATAATCACTGTCTTCTCCCAGAAGACAATGGATTCCAAATGGATTCCCAAATCAACACTGTCTGTGTTGATGGGGGAATCAAGTGAATTTCACTGGTTGCAGGAAATAAAATTGCTCCATGTATGGCTGGTCTAAATGAGGCCAAAGTCTGGTTTTTAAAAAGGTTTGAAGTTTTTCACAACCACCAATCACGTTTAAACCTGTTCTGGAATTTCTGGTTGGAAATCTTGCAGCAATGAATTTACCAAATAAATTGAGTGGACTATTTACTTCAGTGTGGTTGCAGTATTTGCTTGATAACATTGGCAATTCACTGACTGGTTTCATTTGGAATTATTTTTTATTGTTAACAGCCCTTCTTAAAATTCCTCTTTACTGGCAGTGCCTGAGTTACAAACATCCGACTTATACTTACAAACGGAGGGAGACAACAAGGAGTTTGAGGAAATCTACCCCTAGGAAGAAAAATTCACTCCTGTAAGAGTTATCATGGGAGAAAACTCTACTTTAGTCTCCACTAAAGCTTTATCACCAATCCCTGTTTCCACGACAACCCAAAATATTCAAATACCAATTGTCATGGGTACAAAAAGTGAGGTGCAATATTCGGAAAAGGGCAAAGACAGCAAAACAAATGTTATAGGGGCATTAAACCTTCCCTATGCTATCCAAAAAACAAAAAAACATTTTTTGGGCTGGAGTTACACTTAAGAAATGTACCTGTTCCAACTTACATACAAATTCCACTGAAGAACAGACCTACAGAACCTATCTTGTTTGTAACCCAGAGACTGCCTGTAATTCAGTTTATCTTAATCCTGATATTTGTAACATGTCTTTCTGTCCTCTGGTTTATTATACTTATAATGACACATTACATCATTCTTTTTATTCCCCTCTCTTGAAAAGCAGCTACACCTTGTATCAAAGCGATCAGCCCGAGTGAAGGTTGGACTACCGGAGGGGCCACAGTCATCATCATAGGAGACAATTTCTTTGACGGCCTACAAGTCATATTTGGAACCATGCTCGTGTGGAGTGAGGTGGGTGTCTATGAAATTCATGGTACAAAATGACTGATGAACACTTGACTGTCCTGTCCATCAGTACTAATCATCATCCAAGATGCCTTAGTCATGTTGTAATCCTATCTGAACCGAAAACTTTTTTCCGTTTTAGACAGAGTTATGAGGAGTTAGAACCCATGTCAAGTTTTAGTTGTTCGTTAACTGATACCTTTTCTATGATCGCCCACCTCTCCACTCATCTGTCAAAGCCCTCAGAAATACCCAGTACTTCTAGGTCTGCTGGAGCATCATACTCCTGGAAAAGAGTGCTCAGACCTGAGTGGCCCATGACCAATGACCTTGGGAAAGGCTTCAAGGCAAACTGAGTTACAGGAGGGTGCAGAGAAGGTAAAAAACAGTGGAGGAAGGATGTCCTAACAAGAGGACCCCTGAACAGGCAAAGACAGATAGTGTTAAGAAAAATTACTAACTATGGTATCATTGAGTGTATGTTAGAATGTTGCAGTTAATCATCCTTCCAAACCCAAATGTAGCAAAGAGATTCCTTTGTATTCAGAGCCAGTGTGAAATCTTTGTCAGAATTCCGCTCAGAAATCTCCACCTGGCAGGACAATGGTTGGCTCTCCGCGAGATATGTGAAGACAGCGAAAGAGCAGTTCTGATGTAACCGGGAGGCAAAGTGCATAAATCTTATATTAGAGAGAGCTTTAGAGCATAAAAAAGCCCGCTAACAAGGAAACTCCTAACAATTCCAGGGATTTGAGAGCAGGGCCGTGCACAATTGTTAGCTGACACATTACACGTGTTGGGGTCGTGGCTCTCCTACATTTATTACAACAAAGAAGCAGCTAATAAGATTCAGTGCAGTGGAATCCTGAAGTTTTAGGGGCTAGCAGAGCTGGAGATGTTGGCTAATTGATACATTTGGGTTTTCTTGCTCCAGCCGACCCCCTACCTATCCTGTTTCACGTGTGTTTGCAATCCTCACTATCAGTTTGTTCTTTGTCATGAAACTTGAGATCCATCTCTTGCCATTATTATAGTATATCTCTAATGCTGTTCAATTCCAGCTTTTTTTCTGACACTTGTTAACTGAAGTTTCATCTTTTCTCTAAAAGGCAAAAAATGGTGCTGTTTTATTTTTCCTTGAGAAGTCACTTAAAGAAGAAAAAAAAACAGAACTCTTTTTTGAATCAAGCTGTTCAGGGTTTAAACAGTTTCTGGCATGTTAAATATCTATTTTAAAGTGTATGTAAACCATAACATTGAACGTATTTGCTTCTTATGGTCTGTTAAATATAGCATTGAAAGCCTTTTCATATTTTCATTAAAAAGCGCAAAAATAATTGTTGACTGCCAAAAATCTAGTGAGCTAACATCCTGTGCTCTCTGCCTGTAACCATTTTCTACCAAATCTCCTCTGTGGATTACAGCAGAATCACCTAATCCCCATGTCATAGAGATCAGGAGAGGGAAAGGGTTTCTTTTAGTCCAGTCCATAGGTGACAATGCTGTTCCTCCATAAATATAGGACAAGTGAGCATTGTCACTTTAGGACACCAAGTATCTCCTAAAAAGCAAACTAATGTTGCTACCACATCTATAGACTGACAAGCGCAATATGTTTTTTTTTTTTTTTGGGGGGGGGGGGGGGGGCATAGGAATGTTAGATACATTTTAAAACAAAGAGCAAAGCAATGGGTTTACTTAATTCCATCATAATTCATAACCCAAAAAACAATCCATGAATAATAATAGAGACCAAATGGCATAGAATTACAAACACATAAATATAAATCATAAGAATTTTTTTTGTACAAAAATTGTTCTAATGAGCATAAATTATTATGCACAAATGAGCCCAAACTCATCCCCTCCACATTACGCCATTAAAAGTTATGAACTCCTTCAGTTCCCCCTCCTCATCCTTCCACATCACAAACACATCATCAATGTACCTCACATTGGTTGGTGAGGTACATTGATAGGCCATACACCTAATTTTTCTCCCAACGACCAAGGTGGGGGCATGAAAAATATGGTAGAAACAGTGCACCCAATGAGGTACCTTCAATTTATTGGTAATATGTTCCCAGAAACTGGAAATAATTGATCATCAATGCAAACTCAGCTTAGTCAAGAAGAAACTAATTCTGTGGTCCCATCATGGGAAAATACAAATTCAAAAAAAAATTCAATGTCTTTTTAACTGCATATATTGGGAACCAATGTATACAAGCTTTCTACATTGATCCCCACTAAAAAGTATTTTCATCTTGAACCAGTCTTTGGTTACCTTTTAGTAATACATCTCTTGAATCTTTTACATATGATTTCAAAGATCTTACCATTACCTTCAAAAAAGGAATTCATATATTTACTTACTTTCTTCAGGGAACCTTTCACTGCTGACACTATCTGACGTCCTGGGGGGTTATCCAAATGTTAATACATTTTTTGGATAGTGTAAAAGGTGGGAGCATTGTACTCCCCAACTAAAGATAATTAAATTATTTTTTGATCACCAAGCCCTCCTTCTTTGCAAAAAAATAACTTAAAATGTAAAAAAAGTTAGCTGTTAAGCAATTTTTTGATTACTATATCCAGTAAGAGTTTTGGCTCATTTTTGCATAATAATTTATGCTCGTTAGAACAGTTTTTGTACTAATAAAGAAGATTTAGAATTACATGTCTGTATTTTTAATGGCATTTGGTTTCTATTAGCATGGTTGCTTTTTGGGTTATGTTGTCTTTGTCATAACCATAGTTTTGAAGTAGGATATTTATGAACCATTGAGACCACACTGAACCACAGTGAACTGGCTAATGTCTATTAGATTCCCAATTGTTTTTTATTCGTATTTTTTTTTTTTTTTAAATTTTTGTTAGAGTTCAATTAATTCTACCCCACCACAACCACCACCACTTTACCAGCAGAGCATACCTAACTTAGCTTTCCCCCCTCCACTTATCCTGTACTTCTGGGTATGGGGGAGCATGTAACTTACTCCCTGTCATCTCATGTGACAGTGCTGATGTTTGTTGACTGATCCACTCCTGACGCCAGTGGTTGGGAGAAATTCATCAGCCCTGGGTAGCTCTGACTAGAGCAACTCAGAGCTTACAATGGGGTTTCTCTTCCTTGTCTCTGGTAGCCATATAGAGAAGCATGTAAAAAAGGAAACATACTGTATGTGAATCTGGGGAGTGAGGCATTAAAGTGAAGTTGTTCTTTAGGCCTACATGGGAAAACTTTGCTTTAAGGGAACCTGTCATGAAGTCACAGACAAGGGTCCTGTCCAATCATCATTTCCTTCCTGCTCTTCACACACTGTTGTTTGGGTTCAAACCTTCATTGTCTTTTTCTAGCCTCCCCTTCATTTTCTACATAGGTGGCAAGAAATTGACAGGTGCTTCAACTTATTCAAACCGTGATTTTAGAGACACCACTGAAAAACGCACAGCTGTCACCAAAGCTTTAACAATTATCCTATTATGTGATGCCTTTTCTTGATTTATCTACATAGCCTATTCCTCTTTCAGGTGAATATTTCCAAAATGGGTGAGAATTTAAGACACATTCATTTCCTTGCAGGCTATAAATATAGACAAAGTTTGTTGTCATTGTTACCTTGATTAAATACTGCAAGGACCTGTGCACTGAGGAAACATTGAGGTCAACCAATATATCCAGAGCCTCCTAAAATAGCTTGTTGCTGTCATTGGTTTTAGAATAGATTTGTAGCACAGTCCAGGCCTCCAGAGAATTTCTGCAGATTTCTCTTATACATTAGGAATACATTAACATTCACCATGAATGTATAGCCCATAGATGCTTCAGAAGCTCTTAGAGAACCAACATGTCAATCTGAATTCTTGTTTGAACAGGATATGTTATTAACTAAATGCAGTGAACATGTGTAATAAGTAAACTTAGCAAAGATCCTTCACAGCTTATCACAGTACAGACATGTCAATGAAAGCGGATTTTTGATTGGTTGCTGCAATTTGCAACACACTACTACATATTTAATTAAAGGGATAGTAAATCTAGTAACCTTATCACTGTTACTAGCCTTTCCTCCATTGCATTTACCTTGCTGGGTCACAGATTTTTTGTGATTTGTACGTTTGTGAAGGACAAAATATTTATCTGACAACTGTGACAGATAGACAGGTTGTACTTTTTCATCCTTACTTGAATTAATGTTTTAGAGAAAGGTAGAGATATCCTTTTGTCTGAATGGTTTGCACAACCTTTTATAGTTAGTGTACATATGTGTTGGGTGAAAAGAGGTTTGTATAGTCTGAGGGCTGATGACTTTATGAAGAGCAATCAGAATGGGTGGTACAATACATTATGTAGCCCTCTTGCCTTCCACAACACAAAACATTTTTGTAGGTTTACTGGCTTCTGTTTTAAAGCTGTACCAATGGCTGTACTAGGCAAAGTAACTAGTTCACTCTATAAGAGGGACTATAAAGTATGACCATCCTCGCAAACTTCTGCTATTCGATCTGGAACCAGGGTTCTTTTGGAACCAACCCAAGGTTTTTGTGGAAGTTTTGACTTGCTTTGCACACTCTTCTCACCCACACATAAAAGTACTTGAACCTGGTGATTTGCCAATCACTCACCAAGAACTGCATTGTGGGGAGGCAGAAAGATTGTCTTGTTCCCCATACTGGGGACATACAGGATATTTTTCAGGTGGTCTGATGACAGAGCAGGGAAAGTAAATATTGACTACATATGCTCTCCTTGGTAAAGTTGGAAACTTTAAAGTGAACCTGTAGGCTCTTAAAAGGTGTAAAAATAGCAATACTGGTAAACTTCAAGCCAACTTCTAGTAGGCACTAAGGCCTGCACCTACTGTTGTTAAACCCTACCTCTCAATTTCACAGTTCAGTGTCAGAACTTTAATGGGCAGTTTAGGCTAGTTAAGCATGAAGGGGGTAGGATTTTTTGTAAATTTACTCAGCAGTCATGGCTCAGCCTTGGATCAATGGCCCATTGCTGGAATTTATCCCATGTGTTTATTTACCTCCAAAATTTACAATCCTCCTATCTGAAATCCTCTCAGCAAATAGCCACACCTGCGCTATAAATTCCCATAGACTTGAATAGGACTGTACTCCTACACTACTAGGTGCTAGGAATATGGCCCCATTCAAGTCTACAGGGACTCAGTTGTGGACAGGTGTAGTCAGGGTGGGAGAAGATTAGAGGCTGGAGTAGGCCACCACTGTCATGGAAAAGTAGAAAAACACCTGGGTAGGGGGTGCCTCTATTTGATTAAGTCAGGGGAAAGGCAGAGTGGACTGGTGGTTGTTGTACAATCTTGAACTTGTCCTTTAGGTGACTATTTTGTACAAGATTTAAACCGAGCTTAGCTATGCATATGAACTGAATGTTTTGAGAGAAAATTATTTTAAAGTACAGTAACTAAGGACCTGTGTCAACAAGCTTTTGTTCACGTCGGGCAAGTTTTACATTTCCTTAAAAGGAGTGCAAAACCAACTTTAAGCAGATCGAATGCAGGTCTAAATGATGTCAACTGCAAGTCAAATGTACATGTCAATCAATTCTGAGATATCGCAGGAGCATCTCAAACTGGTGTCAAACTGAAGCCATCGATACAAGCCCAAAGCATGTCAGCACAGGTCCTAATGCAATTTAAATAACAAATTCAGCTTGGTGAAATTACCCTATTGTATTGCTATAGAGAGGAATTTAATAGAAAAAAATGTTTCATGCAGCAGCACTATGGACCTGTGCTTGATCTCACAGCAGGGTACTAAATGTATGTATGTTTGTATGCTGTATTTTGCATTCACAGTGTGTTATGGCTATACAATTCCACTGATAGTCACCTTTATAGATGGCTGCACCTAGGTAAATACAAATATGCATTAGTGTTCATATGCTTGTGAAATCCCCTTTACTGACAGAGAGCATGCACACCTTGGAACTTGTAAGAGTCTTCCTTGGGTAACCAGAATTTGCCACAGGCTCCAGATTGGCTGTCGATACATTCACTGTTTACAGTGATTATGCTAAGTGGCTGACTGAGGCCTTCAGTTTAGCGTGTCAGCCTTAATAATCAAATTCATGCCCTGACTTTAATTGCTCTGCTCTGTTTAACTAATTAATCTCTGTAAAGATCCATTGCATAACACTAATGCCCCACACTCAATGACCACACTTATTATTGAATTGCTGTCAGAGCGCCATTATGAGCGATCATAGCGTGTTGTACGCCTAACTTTTGTGTGTGTGTGAAGTATATTGTCATTGCGCTCCACATGCTTCATAGAAACACTGACAAGTTAATTACATCTTTTGTGCCTTTGTTTATAAAGCTGTGACAGAGAAACGTTACAGAGGATTGGAAACACACAGCCATCCCTTGATTGGTTAATTGACGTCTCTTTTGTTTCTTCAGTTAATTACGCCGCACGCCATCAGAGTACAGACCCCTCCCAGACACATCCCCGGCGTGGTGGAGGTCACATTATCCTACAAATCCAAGCAGTTCTGCAAAGGAACGCCCGGGAGATTCATTTACACAGGTAAGCCTTGTTTTTTTTTTTTCTTCCTGTGCTTTCTAAGGCTCCCATATTTACCGCTGAGCTCAAGGCTAACAGGTAAATGCACCATAAAATACATATAATGGGAAACGTTCACCTGGATGCGTATTTCTTTCGAGTATGGCCTGATATTTCTCTTCTTCTGTTAAGAAGCACAACTAGGTCAAGTTACTGCCCTCAACCAGTGATTGGATGGTGAAAGAGCAGCAGCAGACTAACTTCATAATTTCTTATCTCTTGTAACCATGCTTCTTGTCAACAGATGTGAATGCAAACCACCTGATTGATTGAGAGTGCTGCCCCTCCCTCCCCTAGCCTGGGTGCTGCTGTACAGGCAGGCAATTATTTCTGGTATTTTTACTAGTTGCATTTAAAATACATTATGTCTTTTCAATATAAATAGATGCTTTTAGTGGTGCATTGTTATCTGTATGTACTGGTGTATGTATTGGCATGTACCTGGAGTTCAGCTTTATGGGAGAACCTCAGGCAAAATACAAAATTAGGTAAGGTGTATTGATGGGCTTGTAAAAGGAAATTAAGCTCTTACTGGATGAGACCTTGCTTCTGTGTACAGTACTGTGCAAACGTTTTAGACAGGTGTGAAAAAATACTGTAAACTAATAAAGCTTTCAGATACAGAAGTGTAAGAGCCGGTTCACACAGGCGCGACCCGACTTTGCCGGGCGACCTGTGAAGTCACGGTGCTGTGAAGTCAATGCAGGTCACTCCAGGTCGCCCCAAAGAAGCTCCGGACCCTTTTTCTAAGTCGGAGCGACTTGTGTCGCTCCTATTAGAACAGGTCCTGTGCTAATCTATGGCAGGCGACCCGCGGCGACTTGTCAGGTGACCAGGTCGCCTGACAAGTCGCCCCAGTGTGAACCGGCTCTTAATAGTTTATTTTTATATAATAACAACATGAGTAAATAAAAATGAAATAAACAGAAGAGAAATCCAAATCGAATCAATACTTGGGCCACCCTTTGCCTTCAAAATAGCATCAGTTCTTCTAGGTACATTTGCGCACAGTTTTTTGAAGGAACTCAGCAGACAGGTTGTTCCAAACATCTTGGAGAACTAACCACAGATCCTATGTGGATTCAGGCTGCTTCATATTCTTCTGTCTCTTCATGTAATCCCAGGCAGACTTGATGATGTTGAGATCAGTGCTCTTTGGGGGGCAAACCATCACTTCCAAGACTCTTTGTTCTTCTTTACGCTGAAGATAGTTCCTAAGGACTTTAATTGTATGTTTGGGGTCATTGTCCTGCTGCAGTAAAAATTTGGGGCCAATCACGCGCATCCCTGAAGATATGGCATGATGGATAAGTATCTGCCTGTATTTCTCAGCAGAAATGCAGCCCCAAACTTGCAATGAACCTCCACCATGCTTCACTGTTGCCCGCAGACACTCTTTATTGTACCACTTTCCATTCAAGTTCAGGAACAAACTGCCTCCTGCTAGAGCCAAATATTTATAATTTTTGACTCATCAGTCCAGAGCACCTTCTGGCATTTTTCTGCACCCCAGTTCCTATGTTTTTGTGTATAGTTGCTTGGCCTCATTTCCACATCGAAAGTATGGCTTTTTTGCTGCAATTCTTTCATGAGGACCACTTCAGGCCAGACTTCTCCAGACAGTAGATGGGTGTACTTGGGTCCCACTGGTTTCTGCTAGTTCTGTGCTGATGGTACTGCTGGACATTGTCCGATGTCAAAGGGAAGTAAGCATAATGTGTCTTTCATCTGCTGCATTAAGTCTAATTGGCCAACCATTGCATCTATTGTCCTCAATGTTGCCCGTTTCTTTGTGCTTCTTTAACCACTTAAGCCCCGGAAGATTTTACCCCCTTTCTGACCAGGGGGTATTTTGCGATTCGGCACTGCGTGACTTTAACGGACAATTGCGCGGTCGTGCGACGCTGTACCTAAACTAATTTGACATCCTTTTTTTCCCACAAACAGAGCTTTCTTTTGGTGATATTTGATCACCTGTGCGATTTTTTGATCATACGCTATAATCAAAAAAAGAGCGACAATTTTGCAAAAATAACAATATTTTTCACATTTTTTTATATGAAATTCCCCTTAAAAAAAAAGGTAAAAATCAAAATGTTTTTAAATTTTTAGCCAATTTGTTTTCTGCTACCTATGTTTGGTAAAAAAAAATCACAATAAGCGTATTTTGATTGGTTTGCGCAAAAGGTATTGCGTTTACTAACTAAGGGAAAGATTTTTGTCATTTTTGTTGTTTTTTTTTAACGAGTAATGGCGGCGATCTGCGATTTTTTTGCGGGACTGCGACATTGCAGCGGACAGATCGGACCCTTGACTGACATTTTTGACACTTTTGGGGGTACCAGTGACATTACTACAGTAATCAATGCTATAAATATGCACTGTTACTGTAAAAATGACACTGGCAGGGAAGGGGTTAACTTTATTAGAGATGAAGTGACTATGTGTGTCCCTAGGGGCGTGCTTCTTACTGTGCAGGGATGCGTCTGTGTGTGTAACAGCACAGATCAATGGTCCCACATAGCAGGACTGTTAGATCAGTGCTTTTACACAGGGGAGAATGACAGGTGGCTTTGTTTACATTAGCCGCCTGCCTTTCTCCCTTCACATCGGACGATCGCGAGTGACCGGCGGACATCGGGTCCGCCGGTCACACGCACGGAGGAGTCCGTGAACGAGCGGAGGCAGGAGCGCGCCTCCGGCGGCGCGCGCGCGCCCGCTATTGGCTCCCAGGCTAGTGACGTACCGGTACGTCACTTTGCCTGGCTGGGGCTGACCGCCGCAGTATATGTACTTGCGGCGGTCAGCAACCGGTTAAAAGAACTTGAACTGCACATGTTGAAACCCCAGTTGCTTTGAAACCTTTGCTTGGGAGAGACCTCACTGATGCAGTACAATGATCTCGTGTGCTCAGTCTTGCCATGGTGTGTGACCTATGACATGAATATATCTTCAACAACCTCACCTTAGTAGCAGAGTTTGACTGTTCCACACTCACATTTATTTATTCCTACACAGCTGTTTCTGTTTCAGGTAATGACTGTATTATAACCTACATATAAAATTGACGATCATTAACACCTGCTTGGTATAATTGGTAATCATACACCTGACACTAATCCTATAAAATCTCTGACTTTGTGCAAGAGTAAGACCTGATGCTGGATTGAAGCCAAAGGGTAGTCACCCTAAATATTGAAAAAATAATAAAATTTGATTTAGATTTCTTCTGTTCACTCACTTTGCATTTCGTACATTGTTGACAATAAACATTAAAAATATATATTTTTGAAAGCATTCCTAATTTACAGCATTTTTTACACCTGTCTAAAACTTTTCACAGTACTGCACTTTAGACAACAAATCAGTCCTTACCAGAAATGCCACGTAATCCAACCTTACTCCCATGTCTAATCTACATTGGAAGCCTAGACACCTTCTGAAATGTAATCTGTAACTTTGCAGGAATCCTGCAGTTTATAACTGAACACATAAGTGTACAGTATATAAAGAAACATAAGATCTATTCACCAAACATTCGCCACAGAATGCTTTTACAGTCAAATGAAATCAAATGAACTCCACCCAAACTCACCGCATCATTTTGCAGTGGGAAACAAATGGAAAGGTTCACTCGCATTTAGAGATGGTAAAAATGTTACCTGCTTTGTTCCTTGCTCAGTAGTTACACAGAACATCACTTTACAAGTCATTTTGCTATAGCCTCATCAAAAAGCAAGGTTTGATTATTAGATAGACTCTAGATTTCCCATAAATAAACTGCATGAAAGAAAAACAGGTATGAGGAGAAAAATGTAAAAAATATACTTATCCTAGACCCCAGCTTCCTCCCATGGTGCCTAAGTGAGGATGATGTCATGAACCTTCGGGACTGTTGAGGATCCCAAATCTCTCAAGAAGATGCTAGAGGTTGTTCCCTTGAGTTCTGGCACTTTTTCTTGTGTTGGCATCTAATGAGTGAAACCCTGCCTTTTGATTAAGAGTTTGCTTTAAGCAAAGAATGGTGGCACTCAAAACATATTACCAAGGGTGGAAGAGTGAGGAAATACAAATAAAAACATAGCATGACTGATTTACTAAAGGCAGATAGACTGTTCACTTGGCAAGGGAATCTTCCCTAGAGATTAGTGAATGAGGTTAAACTCTGCTGAAATCCATCCTGTGCAAGTAAAAAAGTTGAGTATTCTTTGCAAAGGGAAATTTCATTCATTCTCATTCATTGAGCTTTAGGGAAAATTCCATTGCAAAGTCAACAATCTTTTTGCTTTTAGTAAATCGACCCAGTATGTTGCACTACATTTTGCAAGTATGCAAAACCAGCGGAGAATTATGTCACTCAATAACTAACTTCTAGGGTGGCTTTTACAATGCAGAAAGTTTGAGAGAGCAAGGTGGGGAAAGCAGGTACTCCTAAAGGACTATTCCCCCTGTTCTTCTTTTCTAGATAATGGCACTAGTCTGAAAACATGGACTAGAGCTGTGGTTCCCAACCAGAGATACGCATACTTTCATTTGTATGTGGCAAGACATTTAGGGGCACAAAAATGTAATAATGGTAGAAAAAGGCAGTGATGTACCTAGGGGGGCTGCCACCTGCATCGGGTACTACCATTCATGGCCACAATTTGTACAAATTATTTCTCTCACTGTACACAAGCTTTACTTGGTCGCTGAGCAACAGCATACAGTGAGTATACAATGTACGGTAAAAGCAAACACACACACACATCATAGGTTGAACTGGATGGACTGATGTCTTTTTTCAACCTCACTAACTATGTAACTATGTAACTAACTATGTAACACTAGGGAGCAAGACAGGGTTCAGCAGGCAGGAGAAGGAGGAGTGGAGTGATCTGACATCACCCTTCTCCTACTTAACTGCCATTCACTAATGGGCACAGCACGCTGCAATGCCACATGCTCTGAAGGTGTCTGCCTCTCCCCTTGAGTCTGTCAAAATGCTGGGGCCATATTGTGCATTACAGCACTCAACACAAGAACTGCCAAACACACTGTAGGACTCCTGAGGAGCCTAATGGTGCCTGAGTGTAAATTGCCTCCACTGGCACAACAATGTGTGCCACAATATTCAGCCACATGCCCGCCAGATGCTAGGTGCCTCTCCAAAAAGCACCGCCGGTGGCCCAGTGCACTCTAGAAAAAGGAGAGAGCCTGGAGGCTAGAGAGGAGCTGACAGGGAGGAAAAATCAAGACAGATGGGGTTTTCCTGCTGTAGTTGGTATTACCCTAATACTTCATAGCTTTTAAACACCACTATTGGGCCATTTATTTAGAATTACAATATATAAATCTGAAATGCCAGCAACTATATAAGTTGCAAACATATTGCTGATATGAGGGTTACATTTTATGGAAATGGACGGCCAAGTGGTATGCAAGTAAAAAAAGGTTGGAAGAAGACAAGAAGATACTGAGAAAAGCAGTATATGCTTGTCCCACATCAAGAGGCAACCCACATATTATCTGTGCCAATTTTAGGCCCTGCACTTCCTTCACGGAGACAAGCTTCTGCCAGTGTGTTGGAGCTATGTGTGCAGTACACAGCCAGCCTCCAGAAAGGCTAGTTAGAAAATCACTTGTTCTGTGGAATGCCTCAGTCTGCCCCTGGCTGTTCCCTCTTAATAACTGATCAGCCAGGAAACAGAGATCAATCACAGAGGAACTGAGGCCAACACAAACATATTGACCAGAGCAAAGCCAATAACTGCCCAATGCAGAAACTTCATTCATCATCTAAACGAGAGAGAGAGAGGAGTCAGGAGAAAACGCAGACACTACCGGGAACAAATTGTAGGACTCCTAAGTCACTTTACTGCCCCTGCCGCTCTGTCCTGCTCCTAATCAATTACTACAGTGTGGCTCATTTATGAGAAGAGGCAGGGAAAGAAAACAGTGGCAATTGCTACAACAACCAAATTACTTCAACCATTATTGTAGTTTCTTGAATTTAAAGACCCAAGAACACAAATGTTCTTATATGTAGTATATTGTAGCTTAGCTGTTCTTGTATGTAGTGGCTGCTTTAGTTTAAAATTTTCAGGCTAAGAACATTTTCAGCAGGTACAGAAAATAAGAATAAATCTTGCCAAAAATACCTGTCTTTGTTACCCTAATGAACCAAAAGCACAAAAATATTTCCTCTTTTTATCATCTACTAGTCCCCAAACCTCCACTGAATAGAGATGATTAGACGAAGACATGTTTTAAATCCACCCTGGGTGACAACCATTATTTTGTCCATAGATACAATGGAGTGAGCAATGTCACTGTAGGAAAGGAAGTGTGTTATTGACCAGGTGAAAAGAAAGGCAAAATAGGCCTCACAAAACTAATAAAGCCACCCCACCTAAGGACTGGCAATGCATGTGCTTGGTTACCACACAGAACCGAGGTTAAAACTGTAATCTTTAATTTCTATATTGTAATTCGTTGTACTAATTTACATTTTTGTGTGTTAGGTTTTTACATTTTTTTTTAACCGGTAAATATGAAATATGTTATACAAGTAAAATATGAGGTGAATAAAATCATGCCACCTGCTGGCTGCAAATGGTAAATTTGCAGCCTGCAGGTGGCATTGTTGACAATATCCTGTCATTCACCAAATTGATTTACTGCTATGACGTAAATAGACTGAAGCTGAATAGTAATTATATCTCCTGTAATTCAGATTCATTTACAACACACATTCACAGCTTAATGACTCAGAAGAAAAACACACCAACCTCCCTCTTGCTAGTGCATATAGACCCGCATGGGTCTTCAATTACTTGGAAGCAGATAACCAGTAAGTGGCAATGCTGGCTCCCTTATTAAAAAGCCCAGTATGATCTTCAAAAAACTATCTTGGAAACACCCAGCACCAAATTATTTTTGTAAAATAAAGATTTCATACAAAAGAATTTATTAAAAGATCAGTTTATAAATGTGCAATCGTTCAAAATAACATTTACCATGAAACTGACCTCAAACCATCATAGTTCCCCTTTAAGCCCTCTCATACACTATTTTTTGTTATTACGGGAACGGTTTTTAGTCCACATAAATTAGAGTCTTAACTCGAATCCCCCACCACCACCACCTTTAAAGTAATCAGAAAATTTATAGAGCAGCAGATAAAATAATAAAAAAAAGGTTGTAGGATATCGACCCTGGCAAAATAATAACACGAGTCATCTGTAGGAAGAAGAAAAATGAAGCACTGAAGGTGGGGAGGGGTGTCTGAGTGTGCTGCTGTGTGTATTGATCCAGAGGAAAGAAGCACACACTCGTCTTCTCATTAGCTCCCTGGCTCCATGGTCTCGTTACATGGACACCGCAGCGCTCGGAAGGGGGTGAGGAAAGGAGGGGGGGGAGGGGGGAGAAAGGATCTCTGCTTCTGACCAAGAAATGGGAAACAGATCTAAGACAGCTATGGCCAAACTCACTGTCACCTTTCTGCTGTGACAGGAAGGCTCCTTTTTCATCCCTCCTGACTTGACACGAGGGCAATTACGCCACTGGCATGTGAAGGACAATTTCCCTGAGGATGAGGCCCTGTGGAACATGTGTCCATCACTCTATGAGGGCCTTGTCAAAAAGGTCACTTTCTTAAGTCTGGCATTAGTAATATACTATACTATTTAGTTAAAAGTGTTTTCACATTTATCCAAAAGTAAGCCATTGATTTACTTAGTGGGCTTAGGACTGAATGTTTGTAGTCCAAGTAGAGCTGAACAGCCTGTGGTATAGCACTACACAGTAGAAGTAGAGAAATATGGGAAAGACCTCACAGCCTTGAAGGTCCAGCAGCTTATCCTCCTGCAGGATAGTCATGGCTTAGACTTTTTTTAACTCTTTTGGAAAACTGTACTGAAAAATGAATCTTAAACTGAAACTTTTTTTTTTTATTTTGTAGAGTGATAAAAGGTCAGAACCTCTGTCTTTATAGCTGTGTCCCCGCTAAGGAGTTTCCCCGTCTCTGTTTGTGGTGGTGACTGAAAGTGAGAGAAAGTTTAGCATTTTGAGTTGGTATAGATTAGTAGAGGATAAATCTTCCAATGGGGCACTTGTTCTAAGGATATTTCTCTCTCTGTAAAGAGATTTCCTATCAGGACACATGTGATGCAGACTTGCATCAGAGCCTAAGGGATGGGTTTTTACCTCCACCACTGTTCTCAGTGTTACCTTTTCTGAAACACTACAAGTCTAAAACAATACAGGGTGTGCAAAGTTTTCCTTACAATACAATATTCTTATCGTAGAGGGAGAATGCTCATTTTAGTAAGTACACTGGAATGGCCTATTGTTACAGGACACAAGAAGATAATCAATTTTAGTTCAATCTCAATTTACTAGATTTTTCAAAAATTTTACAGAAAAATCAAAGAAAGATACAAATGGCACTTTAGAAAAATGCAGAGATAAAAATATTATGGTACATTGTTCAGCAAGTTCATAAATGCAAATACAATGTTATCATTCACATATTAAAAGAGATTTGCAACCTAAAAAAAAACATTTTTTACAACATTATAGTTGTAACTTAAATCGTTTGTTATCCCAACACTTCATATTCCTGATCTAAGCCTGCTGTACCATGTACTTTTTTGAGAAAGCAACCTGTTCTCTTTGTATTGATTCATTTATGCAAAATCCCAGGTTTTCCTGCCAGTCCCTCTGTTTTTTCTGTTAAACTAAGTAGAAGAGCACATCGTGGTTAGTTTTCTAGCTACGCTGGGAAATTAGTATTCTCTCTTCCAATGATAAGACTTATCCTGACACCCCCCCCCCCCCCACTACCGGTGCACAATCAATCACTGGGAAGCCTAGTGTTCTGCTGTTTCTCCTCCCCCCAGCTGTTATGCAGCTGAAAGCAGAGAGAATGCGATCACTTATACAAAAAAAAGGGAAAAAAAGGTATTTCAAATGTTTTTTCTATATCTATACAAAAATACTTTCATTTCTATTTTAAACTGAATGGGTTGTTTTTCAAGGTGATCGTTTACAATCAATTTAGGCTTACTACTTTAACCTCAAGTACCTTCAACATTAATGTGTCTTTTATATAATACATATTATAAATATTGTACACATTATGGGAAACTGGAATTGTAGGGAGATAAGCTTAAAGCATGATGGTAAACAGAAAGTCAAGGTATAAGGAAAGTTAGAATAGGAAAAGAGAGAGAGAAAGACCAAGGGGGAAGACGGGTGAAGAGGTCAGTCATCTTTCCCTTCCTTGCCATGCCTGAAATAATACAGGCAATGATATGTTTACCTAACCTATCATACTCTGCTGCCAAAAGGTGTTCTAAATCTCCAATAGCATCCATTCCAAGGTAATCAATTTTAATAAAAAATGTTGCTATATAGAAATATGTTTCTCAATAGATCTGGAGTTTCCCAATAGGTTATCAGCATATACTTTGATTACTTCATGCTTCAATTTTCTGATTACCGGAATGACACATCTAATCTAATTCAGTTAACAATAGGGTTGTTTAACAGCCCTAGAATGGAGTCTATCTTCCAGGAAAAAAAGCAGGCAGTTTTTGGTAGCACGTGTTTAGATGTAGATAGTAAATATATTAGTTAGGTGTTAGCAGACATGAAAATCTGGTAAAATTTGTACTATCAAATATACAGTATGTTTTCTTTTTTTAGACATTTGCGTCCCTTGTTTCAGTAGACTTTTAGTATTCTCATCAATTTTAGCGTTCTCCAAGCAGTTTGGTTTTCTACTTTTGTTGGCCCTTTTTCCTGCCTAAAGCCCTAGCATAAAGTGTAACTCCACTTTTGTTGAGAAGAAAACATTCCACTCTGGGTGATCTCTGTACATTGCAGGGATTTTAACAAACTTTGTTGCATACGCCTACCTTTTGTTATTCTGAAGAAATCATTGTTTGTTCCTCTGTGCTGAGTGGGTCAAATGGGAATGGTTTCATAATTATATATCAGCTGTGGCAGCTGCAGAGCACTAATGAGGAAATATGCGAGGCCTGCATCCCTTTAGCCGTGTTCCTATTGGGAGTATTTCAGCAAAAATGACATTTTTTGTTGCAGTGGATGCCAGAAATCTGACTTGTATCTTAAGCAGACTTCTGGGAAAATTGGTGAGCCAATCACAGAAGCAGGAAATTATGTTTCTGGGGTTTGGTCAGTACACATTCTGTGTGCAGAAGACCTCCAGGTAGCCATATTGCATTGCATTTTCAGAAAATTGCAACAGCTGCAGATTGAAAAGGAAAGGTCATTTTTAATAACATTCAACTACAATATGATTTGTGTCACAATTGTATACGCTATATTGTTTTTTTCTTTATTTGCTGATTTTTTTCCCCATGAAAGTGGAGTTACCCTTTACAAATCTGCAGAGGATTCCCATTTAGAATTCCACTACTGTTGCATGAGGGGTTATAGCCTGTGCAAATCAGAACCGGCCTTATGCCTGTGAGAAGAGCACATCTGCTGCATCTTGTCACAGGTTAAAAACTTAAAAAACCAAATTTGGTTCCTTTTCTAAACAAGCCACAAACCTCAATCTACACTTAACTTCCAAAATGTGAAATTTATGAGGAGAGAAAGCAATAAAACGGTTACAATCTGGCGTTTGGTCCCTGTCTGTCGGCTCCCAGCTGCCCCCTTTTCTTGCAGAATGTGGCTGCCCTGAGTTTATTAAAGGTTTTACCACTTCTCACTTCTGCTTTCTGCTAAATGGCAAGGATAAAACAGCTAACTGCCTGGAGAGTTGTCTGTGTCACAGCATGTACATCTGTCTGCGGCATTGTCGGAAGATATAGGGACATGGGCACCAAGGCTACTGATGCTAAGGTAGAAGATGGCAGCAATCTGCTCCTATACGCAGCACTATTTTATAGTAAAACTCTTTGCCCCCCGGGTCTTTAGCATTACAATCATAGTAAAAATTGTGATTACTAATTTTGAATATTACAGAAAGAAAAGCAATCCCCAGGGAAGCCTGTGTTAGAGTGCTTTTCTATTGAAAGGTGACCAAAAGAAACCATATATTGGACCTTAAATATCCCTAAAAGAAAAACTATTTTTGTGGCCCAGAATGACCAATCATGATCTCCATTTTACTTTCCCACAAGAAAGAGGAGAATGGGGATGACAATCTGATAAGGGCAGAAAGTTTTTATACCAGACACTTAAAATCTTTTGAAGGCCACCAGTATGAAAGCGTCATTCACAAGGACAACATACCTTAGCCTCCTTTTACTCCACTATTCACAAGAACAACATACTAAAACTCCTTTCACTCATGAGTGCCACAGTCAATGTACCTGTGGTGGATGTAGGTAGTGAATATATATACAGTACATACCTAAGGACTGTTCATATAATTTCAATGGGAGTTATATGTAGACTTGAAGTCACTTAGGAAAAGTGGTTCTTCACTGTATAGTGAGATTACCACCATTTTGTGAGAAACACCACCCGTAATCCCAAGGTAAACAAAATGCTCCTATTAATATTATAATGGTCCCCAGGGGCTGACTGGCAACTTTCGGCCCACTCCCCCTCCCACTCTCCCTCTTCCCGGTCCCCTCCTGACCCCCATTCCAGGCTGAAGCTTTGCTCCAGGTACTCGCTACTCACCGGCCGAATCCAGGTTCTCAACCTGGTCAGCAGAAGCAGTTGGGGGGAGCTTGGACAGCTTGGTCGGGGCTGCCTGGGGGAGGAGAGTCTCCAGTGGGGCATGGAACCAGCCTCTGCTCAGACACAGTTTACGCCATCCATGCTGGGGGGGGGGACGGGAGGCCTGTGCTCTGTCCTTGTCGTCATCCCGCACTCATTAGGTCAGCAGTAGGGACTTTTTACTTCTCTTTACCAGGAATCTTTAGGCATGTCTGTGGCAAAAGTGGTGCAACCTTTTTACGGAGCATCAGAGTGGCCCGGGGGGCAATTGCCCCCCTGCCCTCCTGTCCCAGTCCTCCCCTTCTGGTCCCTTGCTGGAAGAACAATAATTAACACTCCAGGTGACAGCTGGGCTCACCGGTGCATTCCTAGTTCACAGACCCTGACAGGGACATCATGATTAGTGATTATGTGGTCACCTTTATTGGTGAGATGGTGATAACATGGGTTTGTTTACAAACAAATATGTCAGATCATGTTGTCACTGAGAGAAGCAAACTGCAACTGGCACTGTAACTGACATACTGCAGCTGTATAAGCGCAATACATTATTTTAAAACAAAAAGTCAAACTTTTTAAAAAATGTAACATTTTTTTTCACATTTGGGACCATTGTTCAGCCTATAATAAAAACCTGAGAAGGGTATTTATTAAATTAGTGTACCAACTAAAAGTCTGCTATGGCTTAGAAAACAATATAACATTATTAAAGTAGGCAAATGAATCCTATCCTAACAGAAAATTATTAAGGCTACCAAATTTGTTCTGTGCATCTAGATTTTAATGACTTTTGGTCATAAAAGGGTTATTCTTTCATATTCATAAAATTGTCCAGGCTGCTAAAAATGCCAGTTAGGTGACAAAGGATGCCATAGACTGCGCAATTTGTGCAGGCAACATATCTTTTATTATAATTAGGATTTCTGTGAGAAGGTGATAATGAGCCCCGCCAGCTGTTGAAAGTGCTTGTTTTGCCCTGTGAGGATTTTCTGACCTTCACCAAAATCTCTAAGCAAGAGGAATCCAGAGACTGAGGTGCCAGAGGACAGTCAAATCGAGGTCATGTTCCTAAACACCTTTCTATGTCTTTGGGAATCTAAGGGCACAAACACTGTGTAGCACCACTAAGTAGGAAGCAGTTGAGAAAAATATGGATTTCACCATCTTAAGGTTACAATCTATACTCAAAAACAAGGTCTCCAATGCATTAACCCAGTATGAGATTATCGTTACAATCTATACTCAAAAACAAGGTCTCCAAGGCATTAAGCCACTATGAGATGATCTAGATCTGTGTTGATCAACTTAAGAGGTTAAGGGGGGCTCAAATGTAGCCCCTCACATTACCATGGAGCTGCACCCAATTTTCTGCATGTGTAGTGCTTTAAAAGACTTCCACTAACTGTGGACATCCTTAAGATGGTCAAAGATTATGGACATGCTGCACGTGTGGCTGGAGACTGAAAGCATAATGCAGAAGTTAATCAGAGACTGGGGACATATTAGTTGAGTATGTTGGAGATCACTGCCACTGCAACCCCTCTACAAACCAGTGATGCCTTTCCCTTTACTGATTGCTGGGGTCTGAGGGCTGCATAGCAAGTAGTATAGGATCATACAGTAGGTTGGGCACAGTGGATCTGCATTAAGTTGATTGCTTCATGTGGATATATAAAAAACAAATTAAAGTCTATAGTTTCCTTTATTGTTTAAGAGCTGTGGGGAGAGATAGGGTTATATACACTAGGAGCTGATCAAGAGCACAGGAAATGATGACAGTGGTGTGATTAAGCACTGCGTAGGCACAGCTGCATTGAATGGTGACACGTGGCAGGGAATGATATGGGCAGCTTCGAATGCAGGTACAACTCAGGTGACTGACCGCATGGTGCCATGGCAAGAATGCATGTACATACAATAAGTAACATTACTAAATGTCTACCAGAGGCCAACACGTTTTTCTTATCATACAGACCCTCCATAAGCCATGTCCACTATTAACCACTACTCTTTATTATACGATACTAAAATCAGCCCATTATCCAGAAAGAAACAGGAAGTGCTAATCACCTGAGAAAGTAAGAAGGATTTGGGTTTACCATTCAGCAGAAGTGGATCAAAAAACAATAGCAGCTCATATGTTTTTTAGAACAAACCTGAGGATGATGGTTTAACGGTGGCTTGTCAGAAGGTAAGGGACCTGATTAGCAAGATCCTAATTGAAGGCCATTACTAAACAGGGCCAGCATAGGCAGACACCCAGACTTCCCTTTTTATCCAGCCTGGTGCCAGAGCAGAGGGGTTAAGCAAGGTGTAGAGACAAGGAATTATACCCTCCATTACGTGTCTGGCCAGGCCGAGCCGCTGTGCATTTTCACCAGCGCACAGACACTTTCAAAGGCCCAATATATTGTGTCAGCTTCCCACTTTAAACCTCGGAAGCATTACTCCTGATTATGTAGCTTTTAAGTGTCTGCTCTGTGCGTTGATACAGGGGGAGACGAGATCCAGGAATCAGAAATCAATGCTAATACAATCAGGAAACGGGGGAAGATGTTTCCTAGTGCTACTCAGGCTCCAGGACCAATGCTATATTTCACCTAACTTGGAGGAAGGGGGGACAGCACGACACATAGTTCACATCAGACCTAATGGTGGGGGAAGAAGGGGGGATCAATAGTAACAGGCCGCCAAAGAGCTCTGTGATCTGTTAAAAGGTGAAATAAAAAGCAACATAGGTTGTGTTTTCTTTTCTCAATATTCTAGAACAATGGTATATTTTAGGGGTCCCAAAAATAGCCTTTGACCCATCTATTCCTAGGAAAAGAATGATAGGGTATTTTAAGAAAATGGGATAGTTAGGGTAAATTCAGTATTTAAAATAAGATGTTCTGGCTAAGTTTTTAAGTGTTGCTTGACTCTGAACTTTAAACTCTTCTATCTATCTATCTATCTATCTATCTATCTATCTATCTATCTATCTATCTATCTATCTATCTATCTATCTATCTATCTATCTATCTATCTATCTATCTATCTATCTATCTATCTATCTATCTATCTATCTATCTATCTATCTATCTATCTATCTATCTATCTATCTATTCTTTTCATCCATAGCAGGTATTGCCTTTCTATCTATGGAGACAGAACAAATCTCCTTTAAGTTTACAGTACTTACCAGTCTGCACCATACCTCTATATACAGCAAGTAGATACTGTAGATAACCCTAACTACTAGCCATGTACACTGCCCATCCTATTGTCTGTGCTTTCTGCTTCCTGTTCTGGTGACCACTGTTTCCAGGACAGAAAGTGAGTGCAAATCTTTATAGTATCGACAAAGACAATACAAACCTGACAGAGTTTCTAACCCTTCCCAACTGTACAAAAAAGCAACCTTTCTCAACCAGAGTTCCGTGGAACCCTAAGGTTCCTCCAAAGGTTGCTAGGGGCTCCTTGAGCTGTGGCTGATTGACCTCCCATATGATTGTGCCTACATAATTCTAGGTCCATCACCACTTGGCAGAGCCAGTAGCATGACACCAATGATCTTTTTAGTTGACTAATAGGGTGGCATTATACCCGTCACTGTAAGGGGAGCATTTTTCTCACTGGTCATAAATTCTGTGATCATATAACAAAAGCAACACTTCCTTTCTTCATCGTGGTACATTGTGTCAGAGCATCTAACAGGCTTATTGTAAAGGAGCCAAGTAATTTGGTGTCTCACTTTCTTGGCAGATGCTGGAGAGTTTAAAGTGGAACTTTAGGCAAACAGCTAAGTACATATTAAAATAAATATATCTTTAATTTTTTTACTTGTTAAAGAATTTGTAATTTTGGCCAGCCTGTTATGTGATACACACCTCTTTGCTGTTCTCCAAAAAGGGTTAAAAATTGTATATAGCAGTATGAACCTAGGAAACGTTGTAAGATGGGACTTTGAGGCATGACATTTTACATAATATAATAATTTTTATTACAATTCCAACATATACAAGAATTCCATTTTCTTCCAAAATGTAAAAAAAACAATCAAATGTAATTTGACATAGTGGTATATCCTTTCCAAAGTTACTGATTTTCTATGGCCCGACGCATTTCCTTTACATTGTCCAATTCTTTAGGAACCGTCAGTATCTTTATGTACAGAAAGCAATCTCAATTAAATAACATAATTAACATAAATTAACTTCACACAAAAGCACGTACCTGGACCTGGTTGGTGGTTATGTCTGCAGCTGCAGTAGCTTTTTTAGAGCCGACGGCCAGCTTTCTTGTAATAACCAATGCGGCTAAGCAGCTGCTTGGCTGTTATTACAAGCAGCGCCGCCTTCACCCGGGTCTCCTGTCCCACCAGGAGACCCGAGTGATCAGCCGACATGTCCGCCGGCATGGCTTTGATCGGGTCTCCGATGTAGTAACCCGGAAGCGATGTCACATTCAGCAGCCAACGGTGCCAGTTTTAAAAAATCCAAAGTACTCAAAAATGCAGATCCTGCCGTTTTGAATACTTTGGAGTGCAAAGGAGGGGTTTGGAGTCTCTTAGACCCCAGATCCCTCCATAAAGATTACCTGTCACTGCCTACTACTGGAACAAGGGATGTTTTTTTTTTTTTTTTTAACAGAGTATGTCACAAGGGATGTTTACATCCCTTGTGACAGCAATAAAAGTGATTAGGACATTTGTTTTAAAGGGACAGTGTAAAAATAAATAAATAAATGGAATAAATAAGGAAAATTAAAAACACATACATGAGTCGAGCAAATGTAAACAGTGTTCAAATCACACATGTGAGGTATCGACAGGATCATTGGAGCGAGAGCAATAATTTTAGCACGGATGTCCTCTGTAACTCTAAAGAGGTAACTGTTAAAAATTTTGAAAGCGTTGCCAATGGAGATTTTTAAGTACTGTCGTTTTTCGCCATTCCATGAGCGTGCGCAATTTTAAATCATGAAATGTTAGGTACCTATTTACTCAGCATAACATCATCTTTTACATTAAACAAAAAAAAAAAATTGGGCTAACTTTACTGTTTTTTTTTTTTTTTTTAATTCATTGAAGTGTATTTTTTTCCCAAAAAAATTTAGTTTAAAAGACCACTGCGCAAATACGGTGTGACAAAAAAATATTTCAACGACCACATTTTATTTGCTAGGGTCTCTGCTAAAAATATATATATATAGTGTTTGGGGGTTCTAAGTAAAGCAAAAAATACAGATTCTAACTTGTAAACGCCAAATGTCAGCAATAGGCCTGGTCTTAAAGTGGTTCATCTATTCATTTATTGTTTGTATCATCCTATTATACACTTCTCTCTGCTAGTTAGTATGGTTACTTTGCTAATTCCTGATTCAGCTATGCTGCTTCCCAGCTCAGCACCCTGCTTATTGGGCAAAGGTGGTGAGGCAGCAAGGTAACACAGACAGCTAGATTATCGAACTAAACAAAATGTAAGGCCCTTTTTACACTTATGCAACCTAAAAGTCCCGTGATTTTACTGCAATTATGCAGTGATTTTGACTGGACTTGAAGCAATGCCTATGACTATGGACCTCAAAACGCATTAAAACCAGCTCAAAGTAGTGCAGGGACTATTTTGAAGTCATTGCGACTTGAAGTCGCACAGATATGAACGGTACTCATTGAAAATGATGGAGTACGACTTGTCATGCGACTTTGCAGTCCCAAGTAGCAGGACAAGTCGCACAAGTGTGAAAGGGGCCTTAATCAGGAACTGTTTGTGTCACTTAGCTAGCCTCCTAGCAGCCATGTTTGCATGAGGTAAGAGAAAAACACTGCTGCTACTCCTTCAATGTCCAATCAGCGGGTGGGGATGTCTTGGACCAAGCTGTATGCTTAAGCCTAGAGGAGATCTAAGGCCTGGCTCTCCTGTCTAAATCAAAAGATTGTCAGAAAAGAATAACAAATCATTTGGCAAATTAGTCAGATCACCTGTAAGCACATAAATAGCTTGCCTTGATTTTAGATTTAAACCTGATAGGAGTGATCCCATGTTAGCATTTTGGGCAGAGGCCTAGTAGGTTTTAGTTACGCCTCTCTAGTGGAAAGCTTTAATGTTCGAAAAGTTGAAGTGCTGTCCAGAAATACATTTATTCTGTAGATAATCTTTCAGTGACTGCGCGCCTTGCTGGGAGCTAGTAAACCATCACAAGCTTGTTACCCACTCAGAACAGAGTAATATGTATTGTCGCTCAGTAATTGTACAACTGCAATTCACCCCCTCTCTGCCTGACAGTGTTTATCTAAAATACTTTCCCCGCCGCGCGTTCTGGTTTCAGCAAACCATGTCTTATTGGGCGACCTTTTCATTCCCAGCAAGAAGGGTTGAGCTCGTCAGATAAAAGCAACGAGGCAGAGAACAGGAGAAAACGCCAGTTCCGAAAATCGGAGCATGATTGAAAACAAGATGTGTTAAATCAATGCTCTTTATCGCCCGCCTGTTTTCTGGCAATTGCTGCTCTCAGCTCATTCAGAGCACAAACGAGATGATAAAAGTAGTGTCAGAGAGCTCGCCGGGGTATGAGCCACATACACCTGTTTATCACACACACTCCATGCATCTCCACTTCTGTCCCTGATAAGCAGCGTTGTCACAACTCCCTGAAAGAATGGAGATTAACAATTACCAGAGGAAGTGTGACCGGGGAGGCATGAGACTACATGAGAGGAACTTCCATAGATAGAGAGAAGATACCTGCTATGGATGAACACGATAGATAGATAGATAGATAGATAGATAGATAGATAGATAGATAGATAGATAGATAGATAGATAGATAGATAGATAGATAGATAGATAGATAGATAGATAGATAGATAGATAGATAGATAGATAGATAGATAGATAGATAGATAGATAGATAGATAGATAGATAGATAGATAGATAGATAGATAGATAGATAGATAGATAGATAGATAGATAGATAGATAGATAGATAGATAGATAGATAGATAGATAGATAGATAGATAGATAGATAGATAGACTATTTTTTCTGGGGGAGCACAGAATGAATGAACAAATGAATGAATGAATGGATGGATACCGTACCTACTGTAGATATAGATAAAAACTGTAGATCAGCCATTCTCAACTAGGGTTTCTCCAGAGGTTGCTAGGGGTTCCTTGAGCTGTGGCTAATTGACCACCTATCCGATAATGTCTACTCTCTACATAGTTCTGGGTCCAATGCCACTTGACAGAGAAAGCGACATGACAACAGTTGTCTTTTTACCCGTCTGTAAGGGTGACATTCTGATCACCACATTCTTCTCACTGACCATCAACTTTTTGGACATTCATCCCACTGATGCTGATTAATTCATTTGAGCTGGAATTCCCTGAGACCTGAAAATGATGTTAAGGATTCCTCTGGTGAAAAAAGCTTGACAAAGGCTGCTGTAGATAAATGATAGATAGATAGATAGATAGATAGATAGATAGATAGATAGATAGATAGATAGATAGATAGATAGATAGATAGATAGATAGATAGATAGATAGATAGATAGATAGATAGATAGATAGATAGATAGATAGATAGATAGATAGATAGATAGATAGATAGATAGATAGATAGATAGATAGATAGATAGATAGATAGATAGATAGATAGATAGACATTTTTTTTCTGTGGAGAGGACAGAATGAATGAACAAACAATTGAATGATTGATTGAATAGATGGATACCGTACATAGTGTAGATATAGATAAAAAACTGTAGATCAGCCATTCTCAACTAGGGTTTCTCCAGAGGTTGCTAGGGGGTTCCTTGAGCTGTGACTAATTGACCTCCTATCTGATGGTGTCTACATAGTTCTGGGTCCAATGCCACTTGACAGAGAAAGGGACACTGACCACAATTATCTTTTTACCTGTCTGTAAGGGTGACATTCTGATCACCACATTCTTCCCATTGACCACCAACGTATTGGACATTCTTCCCACTGATGCTGATTAATTCATTTTAGCTGGGATTCCCTGAGACCTGAAAATTATTTTAAGGGTTCCTCTGGGGAAAAAAGCTTGACAAAGGCTGCTGCAGATAAAAGATAGATAGATAGATAGATAGATAGATAGATAGATAGATAGATAGATAGATAGATAGATAGATAGATAGATAGATAGATAGATAGATAGATAGATAGATAGATAGATAGATAGATAGATAGATAGATAGATAGATAGATAGATAGATAGATAGATAGATAGATAAAATACTCTACAACAATAAAAAAGATAGATAGAGATGTAGATAGATAACGTATATCTCTAAGTAGGGAAGAACTGTTCAGCTCCCAGCAGAGCTCAGTACATTAGCAGACACATAACTCCCTATAGAGATTTATGAAATAGATGGTCCCGAATGGTTTTCACTGATCTCTCCAAGGGCTCCTGTGGCTTCCTTCTCTGGAGTACTCAGCTCACTCGTCTGCTGGTGTGCACTTCATGAACATTCTGAAACTTAAGAACTTTCCACTTCAATACGGAAGGAGGTAGCCCACTTTCTTCACGCTGCAATTGTCTTAGAGTAAAAATGTTTTTTTCTCTTCCCATCATTTTCCAGTTACCAAACGCCAACATAATCATACGCTGATGGGTTTAGAGTTTTTTTTTATCGTTTCTATCGTTTTTGAAGGAATTAATGGCTCCGATTGTTTTCTCTGAATCCCCAAAGTGGCTATTTTTGAGGAGATAAAAAAAATGACAGGAAAAACAGATAATGTTGCCTCAAGTACTATTTAACTATTAATGTTTCAGTGAGGATAAACATATTGTTTTTTCTACTTCTCAGAGATTATGGGATAGTTTTACTGCAGATATTTATGTATGATTTTAAAGGGAGCCTGTAATCTAGAGCAGGCTCCTGTCCTGCTCTGGAGGTCAACATTTTCCAGGACTATTGCTAAGTCCGGTACAATTTTACAATTTGAACCTGTGCAGCTTTACATGCACTGACCACCAGCCTTTAATTAATACCGATCTGCATAATGACCCCCCCCTAAGGAAGTGACAGGTTACGACCTGCAAGGATAGAACTACGGGAGACTCCATTACTGGCTTGATGTGCTATTTACCATAAGGCCCTCATGAGCCTTTTCCTTGGGCAGCTGGGTTACACAACAAGCTTCATAATTTTTTAACAGTTTTTTTCCTTATTTATTTCTCTCTTCTGGTCACCTCTGGGCATGTGCATCTAAATACAGTAAGAGAACTTTAGAGAAGAGGGTTCAGGTGACGGTGAGAGAGGTCAGAAGGCTTTTTATAGTTCAGGACACATAAAACCATTTCCAAAACCATTTGGTCTGTACAACTGAAATTTAGTTCTACTTATAAAGCACATGCTACCCCTAATAGGGGGGAATTCTAACATTTTTTACTAAAATGATCCCATGACATAAGGGGTAGACCTTGTTTAAAATAATGTCCTGATTTAGGTGTAGCTAAAGCAACATATTGTCTACATACAATCCTATCTTCACTACCTAGCGAGCCACTGATCTAGAGAAACTATGCAGGATGGGACCTTTCAGACTTAAAGGTAAAGGCTTCAGGACTCTCATCTATTAATAGATGAGGTGCTATCTTGGTAGTAAAGCTGGATTTATAACAATAGCTCTGGAGCCTTGACCTTTAAAACAGAATTCCAAGTAAATAAAAAAAATGTAAAAGTTGTTCAGATAAAAAATAAAAAGAAACAGTTTTGCTGCAATACTTACTTTCAGTCCAAAGCTGTCCCCCAGCAGCTAAGCCACATTTTTACTGCCCCTGACTACCCCCCTTAAGCTGCAAAGCCTAGCTGGACAGGGATATACACATGCCATGGGAAAAATTATACCCCCCCCCCCCATCACATTCAGTTGAATAGGGCCGTACCGCAATTGCCCTGCAACTTCATACAATGTACAATGTTACAGACTTTACAAGGTTAAAAAAAAAGCAGGAAACGGCTAGGAAACAGGCAGCACTAAAAGCCTGATAAGAGATTTTTTTACACTTTCATACTCTATCCAAAACTAAAAAAAAAACAAAACAAAAAATTGGCTTTACATACATTTTAAAGTTTAACTGCAGACAGGTTTAAATACAAAGTAATTCAGCGCTGCAGATAAATGTGTCGGCAAGGAGCTTAGTAATAGGAGAAGTGAGCAGGGGGGATGACTTGCAGTCTGGTGCTGCCCTTTCTTTGACCAATCAGATGGCTGGGGATGAAGGAGCCCACCATTGTATCCCTGTTGAATAAAACTAAAAAAAAAAAACAGGTAGGATTTTTATGACAGAAGTGACCGTATTGGTCCCTTCTCCCTGCCTATTAGCACTTATGTACATTGAGCTATGCATGCATGGCTCAGTGCACTTTTATGGCACTGATTTGTGCCCAGATTTTGCATATACTGTGCACATGCGCGCGAGTTGTGGCCATTCTGGCCTAGCCAACCACTCAGCTAAAAAGCTAGAACCCAAAACAAGCAAAACAGCTCCCTTATGTGTATTTCATCTGTGTATTTAGCTGTTTGCTTGGAGTTCAGCTATGATATGGCTGTAAGATGTAAAGCGCAGAGTTTTGTTTCAGCTGCCATGCCTGCTTGGTGCCTGTGCAACCCTTATATATCCTTTTGCGCAACAATGACTGTCCACAATATGAGGACAGAAGGATGGGTTCTGTATCAAGCCATTATTTGCTTCAAGCCACGCTAATGCAGACCCCCCTCCCCTTGGTTTCATCTATAGTGTCAGAAATTCTTCTAGCCATCTCTACCATGTAGTATCTGCAACTTAGCATTGATCAGCTGTATTAAACTCCATCGATTTCTACCTGTCAAAATTGTCCAGCAGCTGATAACTTCTATTGATGTCTGACATCCCCAGAAATAAAATTCGCAGACTTTCTCATTTACGGAAACCTCAGGCTAGATATCTTATTCCCCATTGTTAAGTCTACAGCAAATTAAAGCGCAGCTCATTTGTATGTGACTCCACATTACGCATTTTAAACCCGTCCTTAAGAAAAAAAAAAAATTGCCCAAGTTTTTCACTACTTGATGGCTGCGTATTCACACAAGTAATTATTGGCTTTTTACTCACCTTTATGAAGTATTGTATTCCGTAAATGGATTTGTGGCCACTTTACAGAAGATGTTCTTTTTTTTTTTTTTTTTACTCTCTTTTTTTTAACAATTTTTTTTTTTACATATGAAAGTATGAGTTGTCAATCAGGAGACTTTAAGGATTATTCCTTTCGGAGAAATGATTGATCGCCATTTAGATTTTCAAGTTGACAAGTTAAAGGATTTTATTGGTGTAATTATGTTCTTGCACTCAAGTCTCTTTTCAATTTAAATGTCCTTTTAAAAAATCCAGAGGATTCTCTACCTGTCGGCGGAGAGGGGGCAGTTATGCTGGGGAGGGATGTAACGACACCTTCCATTACTGCAGGGTCAATTCGAATTTCACACAATTGCGCTAATAATCCTTTTTACATTCTTGAGAGCTGCATTCATTGTGGTTTTTTTTTTTTTTTTAATAGATGGACAAATGCACAGAGGGAGAGAGAGAGAGAGAGAAAAAGAGAGTGAGAGAGTGCCAATCCTTTGGATTCATGTTTAATAGTAAATGAGACAAATGATATCCCTTCAGCTGTCAGTGACACAAATCCTCTTCATTCTAGTAAAGGCGATGATAATATATACATTCAGTATTCTTTCTATCATCCTAAAGAATTGTGCTACCCATTCTAAACAAAGACAGAGGGTCCAACCATGACAGGCTAAACAGGTTATGTGTGAGCCTTGCAGGCGCATGTGTGATTACACTCTTACCAAACATGTGTAATTTTTAACGAAAACCTTCACTACATAAAATGAATAAACTTGCAGTATGCATGACATGTGAACACCTTCAAGGCACCTGCATGCACTTTCTATTACACTATATGGCCAAACATTTGTAGACATCTGATCATCACACCTACTGTATACAGGGCTGGCCCAAGATATTGTGCTGCCTGGGTCCAAGAATGAAATGCTGCCCCCCCCCCCCCAGAAAAAAAATCAGGCCCCCCATCCATTATATATAACATTTTGAAAATATTATATATATTCTGTTATCTTCTTCCATAACTCGCCACCGGACCGGTCCACTAAACACCCACTATCTGTCCTCTTGTCACCCCTGTCACTCCTGTGTCTGCCACACCCACCACGCTCGAAGATCCAGCCTGCCCTGTGTGAGATGGAGTGCGCTGATGTCTGACGTCATTGCGCACACCACAATTACGTGAGGGATGTTCCCCAGAGGAGATGTTCCGCCTCCTCATACTCATCCGTTTGCACTACGAGTGGCAGTATGAGATGGGAAATGCCTCCTGTAACGCGCTGCAAACTGATGACACACAAAACTGCTGGAAAAAAAAATCTTGGGAGCCAATTCGCTGCCCCTCTCAAAGTTCTGACCGGTTCCAATGGACCCAGCGGGACCCATGGTAGGGCCAGCCCTGACTGTATATGACCTTGTTCAGCACCCCATTCCTTAACCATGGGCATAAATCTGAAGCTACACCCCCCACTCCACTTTGGCAACCTCCACTCTGCGAAGGCTTTCCACAAGATTTTGTAGTGTGATTTTGTAGGCAAAAGAACATTTAGGAGATCAGGTACTAATGTTGGATGTGAAGAACTGGCTTCTGATGAGCATTACAGTTCATCCCAAAGGTGTTCAGTAGGAAGGAGGTCAGGGCTCTGTGCAGGCCACTTGGGTTCCTCTATACCAAACTCATCAAACCATGTCTATATGAAGCTGGCTTTGTTGCACAGTCATGCTGGAACAGAAAAAGGGCTTTCCCCCGAATTGTTGTCAAGTTTGGAAAGGCACAGAAAATGCATTTAAAATATTTTGTATGCTTTAGCATTAACAGTATAAACAGGGTGCCTGGGTTAGTGGATTGAACTAAATTAAATTCACTAACTCCGGCGCACTATTTTTTCCTTTGTGCGGGTGGATCCTTCCAAGGTCTGTCACTGAAGTTGCAGGGTTTTGAGGAACTTTTACCTATGTATCCCATCACCCACTGGAATTGCTTTACTTATGGACTAAGGACATTCTGTTACATTGTTGAGAGTGCTTCGTAAGCTGTGCACGAGTTGTGCATTTTTTTTCGTAGTAACTCCCGAGCTCAGTAATTTTGAGGGATGTCCACACACTTTCACATACTGGCATTATAGGGAGCAGCACAGTGGCTTAGTGGTTAGTCATTCTGTCTTGCAACACTAGGGTCTTGAATCCCAGTTTAATTGGCTTCAATTTAAATAGGCCATAATATGTGTATTTAAATAGGCCATAATATGTGTGCATATGAGATAGGGACGTTAGAATGTAAGCTCTTTAAAAGAAAAGTATGGACTTTAAAAATAACAAACATTTATTCTCACCTAGGTGGATGCAGCATTGATTTGATGCTGCATTTGTCCCCTGCCGACTCTGCAGTGAGAATTGAAGGATTGAACACCACTGATCGCTCCCCTCCGCTGTGAGCAGAGAGCCAGGATTGTCAGTCTCCAGTTCTCTGCTCTGCCCCTCCAGCACTCACTGGAGGGCTGGGCCATGGGGGGACGGGTGTGGCTGACGCAGGCTCTAGGAAGAACGATGAGAGGCAAAGCCAGGTGCCGATCCAGGGTTCTGGGTGGATCCCGACCATATGATCGGGATCTTTTTAGGGCCTAAACTGGCCAGGGGCATAACTACAGGGGTTGCAGGGGTTGCAATCGCTACCGGGCCCCATGCTCCAGGGGGCCCGGTAGCAAACCAGTGGGTGAACTTCCAGGATTGCAAAGGTCACACTTGCGACCGGACCCTGGCATTGCACCACTGTGGGGAGGCCCCAAGATTGCAGAAAGGGGGCCCACTGCAGAACTTGTGAAAGAATCCTGCTGCGGGACCGTAATAAAAGGCCATGCAACGAGTGTAAAGAGCCCCAGGATTAGTGGGAAGAGCCCTGGGCTTGAAGGTAAGGGCCCCGGCCAGGGGTCTGGGGGGCCCTTCATGGTTTCTTGCATCAGGGCCCTGAAGGTTCTAGTTACGCCTCTGAAACCCCTCACATGACTGGCTGGCCAATATCCAAGGGTATTCGGTGTACCGGAAGGACAGGGTTGGTAAAAGAGGGGGAGGGGTATGTCTCTATGTCAAGAACAATATAAAGGTGCTAGAAAGGAGTGACATTACGGATGGGATGAGCATGGATTTAGAATCTGTGTGGGTTGAACTCGATAGGGAAGAAGATAAGGGAAAAGTAGTTGTGGGGGTTTGCTATAGGCCACCTAACCAAGGGGAGGAGGTAGAGCTGGAATTTTTAGCACTAATAGGTAAAGCGGCAAAACTAGGATCAGTCATCATATTGGGGGACTTCAATTATCCCGACATTGACTGGGAAGAGGGGACTGCACACTCGCATAAGGCCCGGCTATTCACGGAAACCTTACAGGATAACTACATGTCGCAGTTGGTGGATTCCCCTACTAGAGAGAATGCTATCCTGGATCTATTGATCACTAATGACCCAGACATAATCTCGGAGGTAGGAGTCCAGGACAACCTGGGCTCTAGCGATCACAGGATGATCACATTTAGTATAAATAACAATATAAAAAGGCAAGTGGGGAACATAAGAACCCTAAACTTCAGAAGGGCAGACTTTCCAAAATTGTACTCATTGATGGAAAGGGTAAACTGGGACCAAACCCTGGGATCACTGACCACAGAGGAAAAATGGGAATGCTTTAGAACAATATTAAGCAAAGGCATCTTGCAGTGCATTCCTATGGGGAATAAATTTAGAAGAGACAAAGCCAAACCTGGCTGGCTAAACCGTAGCGTTAAAAAACTTATTAGGGGAAAAAAATTGGCCTTCAAGAAATATAAATCAGAGGGCACAGTATCGGCCTTCCAGCAATACAAGGAGGAAAATAAGAAGTGTAAACACGAAATCAAGATGGCTAAAATCAACTTTGAGAGACAAATAGCGGAGGATAGTAAAAAAAACCCAAAGAAATTCTTTAAATATATCAACAGCAAAAAAACTAGGGCAGAGCATATTGCACACATAATTAACGATGATGGGAGGATGGTTACAGAGGACACTGAAAAAGCAACCGTGCTGAATTCTTTTTTCTCGTCAGTCTTTACGCAGGAAAAGGAAGGGTACACTGACCATGACTGTATGGTTAGTAGTAATACACAGGACTTGCCACTATGGCTAACAGAGGGGGAAATCAGGGAAAGACTGGATAAACTTAACACAAACAAATCACCAGGCCCGGATGGCGTACATCCGAGAGTGCTCAAGGAACTCAGTATGGTTATATCTAGACCACTGTTCCTGATCTTTGCTGACAGTATTAGGACAGGAGATGTACCAGGGGATTGGAGGAAGGCTAACGTGATTCCGATATTCAAAAAGGGCCAGAGACATATCCCGGGAAATTATAGGCCTGTCAGTCTGACATCAATAATATGTAAACTTTTGGAGGGGATGATAAGGGACTATATAGTAGAGTATGCTAAAGACAACAACATCATCAGTAGTAACCAGCACGGGTTTACAAATGGGCGTTCTTGTCAAACCAATCTCTTAGCATTCTACGAGGAAGTGAGCTGTGAGCTAGATAGGGGGAGACCAGTGGATGTGGTGTACTTGGATTTCGCTAAGGCGTTTGATACAGTTCCCCACAAGCGCTTAATTTATAAAATAAGGTCTGCAGGTATCGACAGCAGGGTTTGCTCTTGGATACGGAATTGGCTAAAAGGCCGTGTCCAAAGGGTAGTAATAAACAGCGCATACTCAGACTGGTCTGAGGTAGTAAGCGGGGTGCCCCAGGGCTCAGTCCTGGGACCAACCTTGTTCAATTTATTCATAAACAGCATTGAGGAAGGGATCAGTAGTTCGTTATCAGTTTTTGCAGATGACACAAAATTGGCCAGGGCAATAACTGCACAGCATGAAGCAGATATCCTACAGAATGACCTGGACAAAATTACGGAGTGGGCAACGACATGGCAAATGAGGTTTAATGTGGAGAAGTGTAAGGTTTTGCACTTGGGGACCAAAAACATAAAAACACAATACACGTTAGGAGGGGAACCCTTGGGGGAATCAAAAATGGAGAAAGATTTGGGAGTCTTAGTTGATGATAGATTAGGCAACAGCATGCAATGCCAAGCGGCAGCTTCCAAAGCCAACAGAATATTAGCATGCATAAAGAAAGGGATGTATTCCAGAGATAAGACTATAATCCTTCCACTTTATAAAACTCTGGTCCGACCGCATCTGGAGTATTCTGTCCAGTTCTGGTCGCCAGTCCTCAGGAGGGATGTGTTGGAGCTGGAGAAAGTCCAGAGAAGGGCAACTAAACTGATTAGGGGGTTGGAGGACCTTACCTATGAAGAGCGGCTGCAATCGCTCGATTTATTTTCCCTGGAGAAAAGACGTCTGAGAGTGGACATGATAGCAATTTATAAATATCTTAATGGGGATCTCAGCTTAGAAGAAAAGCTGTTCATTCGAAGGAATTGCATGAGGACTCGAGGACATACAATGCGATTAGAGGAGAAGCGTTTTAACCTCAGGCAACGTGGGGGGTTCTTTACTGTTAGGGCTACAAGATTGTGGAATTGTCTACCACAAGAGGTGGTTTCTGCGGGTAGTATGGTGACTTTCAAAAGACTCTTAGACTTACATCTCAAGGATCAGGAGATTGAGGGCTATGTTAGATGATTACAGTCACACACACCTACACAGGTTGAACTGGATAGACTATTGTCTTTATTCAACCTCGCCTACTATGTAACTATGTAACTATATGTAATGAAACTGGCTGAGTGATGTCATCCAACAACAGACTTTAGCCTGCTGTCGGCTGAAACCGGGACACCCCCAAGAAAGCTGAGCTATGTAAATACTTATTTTCTCTAAGGCCTTTAAAACACTTCTCATTGGCATTACTGAGTTTACTTAACAAGGCAGTGCAAAAAACAATCATAACACGCATAGTGCAGTGACCCCTGGTGCCGATCAGATTTCAGTTTGCAGTAATGCCTTAAGATTAGTTGGTCATCTATTATTTCATGTTTGGGCAAAATGACAGGTTCACTTAAACAATGCTGACATTTTTCACATAGGATCATAAAATGATCTAATATTTTGACATCTAAAAGTATTTTTTTGTTTGTTTCAGCTCTAAATGAACCCACCATTGACTATGGCTTCCAGAGGCTTCAGAAAGTGATTCCCAGGCATCCAGGTGACCCAGAGAGATTACCGAAGGTAAAAAGTGTTGTCATGGAAAAAACAACACCCAGTCAAATTCTGGTGTACGTTTATGAAACTGTGAATTTTTTTCTCACTTCACTTCTCGGCAGTTCTCCGAGGAAAATGATCTCCTCTGGCACCCTTTTTATGAAGCGGTGAACTTCAGTTCCCACAGGGTGAACAGAGGAGAAGTGTTTCCTCCTAGAACTGCCGATATCTGTGTACAAGTGAATGGGGCCGCCTGTAATCTGGTGAGACAAAGCAAGATTACCATAACTGGTGCACGTTTATTAAGCAGTGATAGATTATTACTGAGTACATGTGCGTTCGACCCCCACTAATGTTAATTAAATAATTTGTCCCCCTACATAAATATATGTATATACTGCATACACACACACACACATTATATATATATATATATATATATATATATATATATATATATATATATATATATATATATATATATATATATATACACACATTAAATATATATACATGTATATATATATATACATAAATATGGCAGGGGGACATGATTACTGTGTTGGGGGGGTCTGAACAAGGAAGAAGGAAGTCAATAATCTTCCTTCTTCCCCCTCAGTTCTCCCCCGATTCTGTCTTCTCTCCCTGATTCACCACCTCCAGGCTGGTGAATCCGGGAGTGTGAATTCTGGCACAGATCACCAGTGAAGTGCGGAGATCGCAGCTTCATAACCTGACTATTTCTGTGTCAGTCAATGACAGATTCTCCGTGTTTAGAGATGATCAGCGGAGAACATGTTCTCCCCTGATCATCTCTGTTTCATAAACCAATAAAGATCGGAAATGAGCTGCGATCAGCAGGATCACTGCTCATCTCAGTTTCATAAAAGGACACCTCTGTATTTATTTGCTATTGGTAACAACCACAAAGGTATCAAAGTTGGAGCCGGTTCACATAGCAGCGACCCGACTTGCCGGGGCGACCTGTGAAGTCGCGGTGCGCAGCTCGCACCGCGACCTGGGAGCGGCCGGCACGGACTTCATATGATTGAAGTCAATGCAGATCCCTCCAGGTCGCCCCAAAGAAGCTCAGGACCCTTTTTCTAAGTCGGAGCGACTTGTGTCGCTCCTATTAGAACGGGTCCTGTGCTAATCAATGGCAGGCGACCCACGGCGACTTGTCAGGCGACCAGGTCGCCTGACAAGTCGCCCCAGTGTGAACCGGCTCTTATTGAAATGTTTAATAAATGAAGCAACATTGTAACGAATAAGCAGGTCAAATATACTGTATAGTATACTGTATGTTCCGTGTGCAGAAAAACAGCCTTTCCATGTAAAATATTATGAAGGAAATTTTAAAGCCCAATTGAACTTTTAGTTTAATCACTTGACCTCCTGAAAGGTTTTACCCCCTTCATCACCAGACAATTTTTTGCTATTTAGCACTGCACTACTTTAACTGGTAATTGCTTGGTCATGCAATACCGTATGCAAATAAATTGTATATACAATTTTTAACACAAATAGAGCTTTCTTATAATGGCATTAAATCACCACTGGGTTTTTATTTTATATTTTGCTATATAAATGAAAAGATACAAAAATTTTGAAAATAAAAACATGTTTTTTTTGTTTCTTTTATAAAATTTTGCAAAACACTTAATCCTTCATAAATTTAGCCAAAAATATAGTCTGCTACATTTCTTTGGTAAAACAAAATAATCCAAATTGATTTATATTATTGAGTCTGTGTAAAAGTTACAGAGTCTTCAGACCATGGTATTAATAATTGAAATTTGAATCAATCCTGATGTACTGCTGGCCTATTTCATTTTATGAAGCCCCTTTTTGGCCCCTTTTTGGAAAGTATACAGTCCAAGGTAGTTAGTAAGAGGCATGGCGAGTTTTTTGCTTTATTCTGCTTCGAAACTAGCTCACGTACCATTTAGAGCTTTAGCTATTGAGCTATAAGTCTTCTGAATGCTCAAATGTAAACAGGGATAACTTTAATTATGTGAATTGGCCTGCTGAGCGCTGTGGAGCTTTAAGCTAAAAAACGCTAAGGTGCAAATGGGGGATTAAGGAGGAACTTCACCTTGACATAATGCTACTTGGGCCACTTCTCTTCCACACCATCATCTTGAATTATCCCATTTGTGCAAAAATGTGCTGCAGGTCTCTCCCAGGTATGTGGGGCCTGGCAGAGACCTGCAGACTGTCTGTGCACGCGCAGAAATTCCTGCACATGGGAATCAAGCCACTTAGTTCAGGTGTCTGGGACCTTGTAGAGACCTGTGTAATTTGTGCACATATATGTGATCTCCCATGCATGTGCAGCATTCTGCAAGTCTTTGCCAGTTCCCTAATTCCTGGCAGAGAACAGCATCATGCCCGTGCGTGGAAAGATCTCAAGGTATGCATATTCTCCTGATCCCCTGAGTAAAGCTGGCCATAGACGGTTCAAGACTCAGTCAGTTCAGCAGGATATTCAAACCATGTATAGGCAGGCTAATTGTACCAAGTTAATTGATCGATCAATTAACTTTGGTACAACCAGACTGCCGGATTTTCCTTGGGATTATGGCTAGCATCTGCTATAGTCACTAAAAATTATTACTGTCAATGTCTTGGCAGGAGAGATTCACCTGTCAGCACTGTTCCGTGGTTGCAGGAAAGAAATTTGCACCATCTTTTGCCTGCTTAAATTGTTACTAAACCCACAACAGTAAAATCAGTCTGTATATGCAGTAAAGCATACTTGTTGTACTCACTGTGGAACCTAAGGGGTTAATCCTCAACATTGTGTATAGAGGCTGTGGGGTCCTGACTCTCTGATTTTCCTCTTCTTCCACTGACTCCAATCCATCTTTTGATAGATCAGAGTCAGGGGACACTCGGCACATGCTCAGTTTGGTGTGTATTGCTAGAGAGTTGTTATTTTTTTCTTGGGAGAGTGCATGTGATCAGCACAGGGCCAATCAGCACTGTCCAGACAGACGGTCAGGGGTCTTGCTGCCTTAAAGGACAATCAGGTGAAAATGAAAACTCCTCCTACAAGCTTTAACCAGACACTAATATAAGTCACAAGACTGCTCTAACTGCTGATAAAAAAAAGGTATTTAGCAGTTTATATTTACTAAAACTATTGCATTTCCATGTTCTGTGTTCCATGTTCTGTGTACTGTGGGAGACCAGAAGTGATAACACATGACGTTTGGACCCCTGTTGCCTCCTGAGATGTCCATGTCACACCCCTAGGGGGGGCAGCGAGGTCCCTACGTCATTTTTGCCTAGGCAATGAAGCAGTAGATGTTGGACCACAGCAGAACAACAAAAAAGCATTCCTCACAACCTTTTGAGATGAGAACGAGGGACACTTATTAGCAAAAGAATGCAGTAGGGTTGCACCAATACCATTTTCTTATCGGCAAGTACGAGTACCATTACGTCTGGTCAAGTACCCGCCGATGCAGAATATTGATACTTTGCAGTGCAATTTGCGTCAATACAAAAAAATTTACACAAATCCCACTGCAAAGAAAATATGTGTGTGTAGATCTAGTGGGCAGTTTAGACCTTACAAAATTCAGCAGAGGGAGCACAGTTCCAGTAAGTAGGTAGTAAGTTTAAAGCAGCAATCATTTATTGGAAAACTGAACAGACTGATGACATTAGGTAAATAGATCACAAGCCCTTGCAAGGGGATGGTAGTGTGCCAGTGAAGCACTGTGACTGATGGGTTCCATAGTTTACTCTGCTGGGTCTGGTGGAGTGAACAGATGCCTCTAACCCTGGGGCCCCTGGGGACGGGTGGGGAGCCCAATGGATGCCAGATCCATGAATGGAGCTGGCAACAGCTGGCGCACCCAGAATTGACAGCTGCAGTTAGGGCCGGAGAAACATCAGGAGCGGGAGGAAGTGCTCCACTATGGAGACAGTACTGTGAGGTCAACCAAAGAGGGAGAGCCAAATGATCTCTGATTTGTCAGCTCACCGCCCACCCGCAGGAGCTCTTTGGTTAGAGGTAGCCGTTTACTTCACCAGGCAGCAGAGTCAACTATGGAACCCGTGAGTTACAGTGCCTCACTGGCACACTACCATGCATAGGCTTGTGATCTATTTACCTAATGTCATCAGTCTGTTCAGTTTTCAGCACCATTAAGTATTGGTTTCGGTATCGGGAGCATCTGGGCAAGTACCGGTACTCACTCAAATGCCTGGTATCGGCATCGATACTGGTATCGGTGCATCACCCTTAAAGGAGAAATATAAAAAAAAAATGATTAGTTAAGCTTGCCAATGCTTTTTTTTTTACCACTACTATTCCTTTATACTAGCTTTTGAAATTTACAAATGCAGCAATTTAGAAACTGGATGAAAGGTTTAGCACTGGGAAACACCTTTTGAAAGATAAAAAGTGCATTTTATAAACAACTATATAGATCAGACCAAACTGAGGGACAAATGAGGAGAAAAGAAGGACAGAGGGACTTTGTTCTAAATCAGGGACAGTGCCTTCAAAATCAGGGACAGTTGGGAGCTATGAAAAAAGGTAAAAAGCATTTCCAAAATGAAATGATCTGCTATTGTATAAAAGGGAACAAGGAGGAAGTCCTTTTAATGGGTAAGGGTCCCTTTTAAGCTTTTGACTCCCACATGTCTATCAGTGACATATTTCATTAGTTGCACCAATCAGTTGGTTTCCCTAGTTCACAAATAACGCTGCCAGTATAAACATTTCCTTTACACACTTTTCTGTGTTTTTCATACACCTACTTTTACTTTTAAGGGGAGGTTAATTCCTGTCCATCCCAAGCCTTCACTTTCTCACCTGCTCAGACTTATAAACTGCCCCCTGTCATGTACTATACACCACACCTACTTACCGCCACCTTCCCCTCCCAGCGCTTTATAAACAAATCTTCGGTCAGGCTGAGTGCACGCGTGATTGAAAGCATTACGGTCTTTAGAGAGTGGTTTATGAATTATACATTATAATACAATTACATGCCATTACAGCTGGGGGATGAGGGCTACCTGACAGAGACTTGGAATGCAAAGATTTTTCTTGGATTCGGAGAGTGAATGTTCACAGCTTGGAATGACAGGAGAAGGGTTATAGAGGGACTTGACATGGGGGCTAGGGAAATGAGCAGGGCTTAAATTCCAATAAGAAAGTAAATGAACGCGGGGAAGGATGTTAAAAAATGACTCAAAGCTTTACTTCTAGCAGATATAAAAAAGCACCAAGCAATGCAATATACATTCATGAAAAGATTCAAATAAGTTTTTAAAACAGCTAAATTAGACTTGGTTTGAGCCTTTTGCACAGTAATAGAGTGGGAAAGGGAGGGACAGCACTAGCAGCCAATCAGATGTGCTGCTGCACACATGTGATTACAAGAAACATGCTGACTTGAGGAGAGAGCAGAGACTGCACTTTAACTACCTAATGAGGAGCTGGGGGCGAAGAGGAGACCTAGATGTATTGCTTAACTGCTTTAGAAAAAAATCAGGTCACCCACCTGACCGGGCTGTGTAAATCTCAGAACTGGATGGACAAAATTAGAAATTCTTTCACAGATAAAGCAGCTCCCATATATGTATTTCATCTGTATATTTAACTGTTTGTCTGGAAATTAAAATTAAACTTTACTGGTTTGGGGTATTTTTTTTAGGTTCACAAACTCATGTCCTCTATTATGTTTTAAACAGGTATTAAACGCAAAACCAAAATTGTAATATATTGCAGCTTACCAATCATTAACTGTTGTGGCTGTATTCGTTTCCTTTTTTTTACGGTTATAAAAACTGATCATTGTGAGCAACCCTGTCAGTGGTAATTGGTTTGTCAAAGTCTTCTAACTGCTACATGTGTCGGCTAGTTTTTTCTTTTGGAAAACAACAGACTTACTGGCCAAATCCCCACGTGAAAATAAAGCTAAGAAAGCCTTAAATAGAAAATGAATACCACCATCAAGAATTGGTAAACTGCAATATAATAAATGTTTTCTTTTCGGTTTAATACTGCATTAAAGTGATAGTAAAGTATTTTTGTGGACTTGTACTTACATGGATAAGGGGTTCCACCAGTCTTCATGTATGGGGCCTGGGCCAGCAGGGGAGCCCAGGCAGCAGGGTGAATAAGATTTGGGCAGGGAGAGTGATCTGTGCGGCGGGGGGGGGGGGGGACAATTACTGGAACAAATTCCCTCTATGGCTCTCTCTATAGCAGCTCAAAGTTGCCTTCTTCTGCCAGGCTTCCCTGCTCTCCTCAAGCACAATAGGATCCTTCAAGATGGAGAATGGGGGAAGGGTCCAGTCAATATGTCATGTTTACCAGCCCCTTCCTTTTGTGAAGGGACACGATAAGTTTATTGGTACTGAACACTCTCTGTTCATTCATAACTAAAGCATTGGTTGTATGGGGCCCCATGTCAGGTTGTCTGTATGGGGCCCCGTGGTTTCTAACAACAGCAAGTAATTGGGCATACAATGGTTATGGGGGTCTGGGTACTGCCCTGGGGGGGGGGGGGGGCATGTGTCAATGAAAAAAAAAGTTTGTAAAAAACATCATTTTTAAATGAGCAGTGATTTACTAATTCTTAAATTGAAACCATCAAAATTAGAAATAACAATAAAAATTAAATTTTTTCATCAATATAGTACCTGGGGGGTCCCCTTAGTCTACCTGTAAAGTTGCACATCTGTACTGTGTATAGAAGCAACTGCAGAAATAATTGCATTTATAATGCCAACAAAAAGACATTTTCTCTGCAAGCTTTCTATGATGAGGCCACAATGTAGTGCACTGGGAACAAGATTAGAGATTTTTCGAATACATTTTGATGTCTCTTCAGCAAACTTTGGATAGAAGTAACAGGTGCGGAAAAATTGGTCTTTGGGTGTCTGTGGCACCCTCACACTGTAACCCTTTAGAGGTACTCTTGATAAAAGCAAGAATTGGACTTGCTGTCAAAATTTTAAATGATATGCATCTGTTAAACAGATGCGGAAAAATTGGTCTTTGGGTGTTAATTTTGCCCATAAAACCTACACCAAAAAAATTCTTCCAGATAAAATCAACACCTACAACAGCCTAAAAGTCTTGCAAAGATTCCAGAGGCCAAAAACACTTAATCAGTGACATCGGCTTTGGCTTGATAGCTGCTGCTAATCCAGCACTGATTAATTTTGATAAATGTCAGGCGGTCCACGAAGTCTGTGGACAGATGCGTTCTATTATCAGTAACTAATCCTCCAGCAGCACTGAATGCCCATTCGGAAAGCACGCTGGATGCAGGGCAGCCCAGTAGCTCAATTGCATACTGGGCAAGTTCTGACCAGTGGTCTATTCTCGTGACTCAGTAAACCAGTGGCTTGTCAACTGGAAAGCGCTCCATTTCCGTTTTTGCCCCTAGATAATCATCCATCATATGATGCAGATGCTGCAGGTGGGATATGGAAGCTGTGAGCCCTGGGTGGGGAGGGTTAAAAAAAATTGGGAAATGCATCACTTAGAAGTCCCCCTTCTTCACCGCTCCTCTCTTGACCAACAGAAGCCTCAAAACTAAGTTTTCCAAGACACTGTAACCTACCAGTGTTGGGAAAAATATTAGATAAACTCCTCTTTAAAGTGTCCTCAATAGATTTCATCTTCTGCACCCTCTGTGGGGACGGGATGAGTTCTGAGACTTTTCCCTTCTTGGAACGGTGGTCAAGGAGGGTTGCCAACCAAAAGTGATCCTTCTCCTTGATGCCACGTATTCTTGGATCCTTTCACAGGCTTTGAAGCATGAGGGATCCCATGCACTGCAAATTTGTGGAGACATGAGAAGCAGACTCCTCGGGGTCACTGAGGATTGCAATATCTGGAACTGCCTTCTCCCAGCCATGTACTATTCCCAAGGGTTCTGGGCACGTAAAACCATCTGTTGAGGGTTGACGTATGTCTTCCTCTGCTTCAATGCCTCCAAAACTGCCAGAATCCACCTCCTCCTCCCTCTCCTCTTGTGCATTCTGTGGCATAGGAAGAATGGTGTCTGCATAAAGTGGGCCTTGAGAGGAAAGGAAGTCCTTCCCTCCCACTGTCTCCAGCAGAAACACAACAGGGATTGTTTTATTGATGCATCGTCATGGCTCACTATGACATCAGGAAAATCCAGAGGACTCAGATCTTCCTTCCTAGTGATAAAAAAACACACACAAAAGTGAAAGAGTGGCAGACAGTGGAAAAAATAAAAAAATAAAGTGGCCGTGCAGTAGTGCACTGGCTAATGTATTATATGAGAATGCAGTGGGGGGGTCTTTCAACCAGGGCCATGGACAGCAGTGATAATCTATTGAAGCATTGAACCATTATTGCGATCAGTGTGATTTCTCCTGTGTCTGCCACTGCAATGCATGACAAGGGAAATCCCAATATTGTCTATGGTGCTGGTTTACATCAATGCCACATGATGCAGTACGCTTTCTGAAAAGGTGCAGGTGCTTCTTTTGAAGCAACATAGTAGGGTTGATTTCCTAAAGGCAAATAGACTGTGCACCTTGCAAAGTGCAGTTGCACTCTGCAAGATCATTTGCTCCACACCTTAGTAAAAGATTCAATACCCAATCACATCCAAGGAAAACAGAAAAAAAACTGCATTTTTGCTTGCTCATGATTGGATGATGGAAGTCAGCAGAGTTTCTGATCATTAACTAAGCTCTGGAGCAACTGCTCTTACAGAGTGCAACTGCACTTTGCAAAGTGCACAGTTTATTTGCCTTTAGCAAATCAATCTCAGTGTGTTTTTGGCCCTATGGACTTCAATGGGAGCACACGAAGAGCACATGAAAAATGTATATACATGTGTGTTTTTGGCAGTATTGTGTGCATCTAAAAACATGTTTAAAACTGTGCAACAACTTGCTAAAATAACACACTTGTGATTATGCAGGAGCACTTGTGTGAACCCAGGCTTGTTTAAATCTAACTGAAAAATAGTTTTGGGTACACCCGCCCACCTGACAATTGGGAAGTGATCAAACATTTGAGATCCTCGTCTAATGATACAAAATGCCATCTTTCTGCCGGGTTTTGTCCTTATGCCAAATATGTTGTTTTTTTCCTACCAGCCTATTTGGTTGCTTTCATTTACAGCTATTTATAAAACAGCACTGAGGCTTTCCAGGAATTCCAAATAGTGTGAGCAACACAGACACCAACAGTGACACAATTATTCTAACAAGAATCCTGAATCCATCATTAGGTGGGAGATAGGCTTAATGCGGGACTGCTGAGCCTTTTCTGTATCACATTTCGTTGCAGTCATTAATTAGAGATGTTGTCATCCACCATCAATGGGGAGTGACATCATCATCGCTCTATGATGAATAATAACGCACTTAGTACTGTCAATAAAATAGGAGCATGGACTTCCTGGTTTATGTGATAAAGACATAATAAATCACCAGGGGATTTTAAACTATACTTTTTCTCGTTGGCATAATTCGCTAATTAAAAATTCTATTGACAATCATCACAAACTACAGTGTTTATATTATTAATATTTATAGTATAGTAAAATATAGTCATAATAATTACTGTTCTTGTCAAGGTGCAGCTATCCTGCTATTGTATTTTCATTCTTCCTGAAAATGTTAGATTTGTTGCCATTGCGCCTTGTTGTTGTTTTGGCATTCATTCACTTATGTGTGGACTTCTTTTTTTTTTTAATTTAAAGTATACCTTAAGCTAAGAACAAAAATGTTATTTGTATTGCAGCTTACCAGTTTTTAGATGTGATGGCTGCATTGCTTTTTTTTTTTTCCATATTTTTTAATCTTTATTTTCATCTGTTGATCCTGCCAGTAAAACACCAAGGGGTGTATTTACATAAAATGTGCCTTGCAATTCACCTAGGGAAAGTGCATCTACATTCGTTCTGTGCAATTCGGGCAAAAATTGAATGTAATTAGGCAATTTTCTGTGTTGGACAAATGTTTTTCAGTGGTTTGGTGGAAAATACTGCATTTGGCTACTTGATGGCACTAAGTGTAATTAAAATCATGGGAAGTAGAGGCATTTATTTATTACAGGTACTTATATAGAGCCGTCAATTTATGCAGCGCTTTACATATGTATTATAAAATTTACTACCCTCAAGGAGCTTACGATATAAGGTCCCTAACTCACATTCATGCACATACTAGGGCAATTTAGATAGTGAATTAATGTACCAGCATGTCTTTGGATTGTGGGAGAAAACTGGAGTACCTAGAGGAAACCCATACAGACACAAGGAGAACATGCATACTCCATGCATATAGTGCCGTAGTTTAGATTTGAACCAACAACCCCAGTGCTGGTAGGCATACCTGCTAACCACTTAGCTACAGCATGAAAATCTTTTACTTAGCACCCAAACTAGCCTAATTTGTCAGAAAGTGAAAGCAGGCAGCACTTTATTGCATGAGAGATATGCTGTAGCTCTTCTGCATTAAAACACACTTACCTGCCTACTCACAGTCTTCTATTGAATGCACAGCTCAGTGTCATCTTCTTAATAGTGGACAGAGTATTCAGAGTTGCTAGTGAGAAGTTGATGGAATACTTTTTTGTGGAAGACCCTATCACTCCAGTATTCCACCATTTACCTAAGGTACATAAATGTAGAGAACAACCCAAGGGTAGACCCAAAGTGGCTGGTACTGGCTCTCATTTGGAGCCACTTAGTCAATAGGCAGGCTATTACCTCCAGGCATTAGTCAAAAGGCTCCCTGGATATATTAAGGACTCTAAGATGGTCCTTTTCTATTTAAAAGAGCTGACCTGGGGTGATAGGCTAACATGGGTCACTTTGAAAGTACAATCCCTGTATTCCTCCATACCCCACCACTTTCAATAAAGTCTTTATAAGTACAGCACATATGATGAGAGGTTGCAAGAGTACCTTCTGCTGGCTATTCAATTTCTTTTCCTACATAATTATTTTTAACTGATGGGATGTATTTCCTTCAAATATGTGGGGCAATAATGGGGGCAAAGTTATCAAGTTGGAGGGCCTCGTCGGGTAAATGGGACCCATGATTTCAAACAGCAGCCCTGCCTGTAGAACCATTGTGTAAGTCTTCCGCTGTTTTCCAGGTCTCTTGCTCAGAATGGGTGCAGTTCACAGAATGCATTGCATTTTGAATGCAAAACATTCTCTGACTGGCCATGGTGGAGATTGTGACATCAACCCCTACCCTCTTCACCTCCTGCAGCCAGAGAGTGCAGGGACTACTATAGTAATTCTCCACTTCCACAGCAGCCCCAGAGGTATGGCATGTGCATACTTAAGTCGTCAAAGATCAAAGTACCAATGCAATAAAATTCATACCTGGAATTCCTCTTTAAAGTGTTACTAAACCCACAACAGTAAAAATCAGTCTGTATATGCAGTTATTCCTATTTATTATACTCACTGTGGAACCTATGGGGTTAATCCTCTGCATGGTGTAAAAAAGCTGTTTGATCCTGTCACCCCTTCGTCCACTGTTACCAATGCATATCCGTACAGAACACATGCTCAGTTTGGTGTGTATTGCTAGAGAGTTGTTTTTTTTTTTTGTTTTGGTTTTTTTTCTTGGGAGGGTGCATGTGATTAGCACAGGGCCAATCAGCACTGTCCAGACAGAGGGTCAGAGGCAGTGGCGGCTGGTGCATGATAATCTGGGCGAGGGGGGGCAGGAAAACCCACACCCCCTGTGGGATGGCTGGCAGCCAAATCCACCACCAAAACCAACCCCCCCCCCCCCGGCACAGCCGGCCAGCCGGCAGACAAATCTCTGCGCCCCGAGCCCACCCTTTTTTGAAGCCTATTAGAGCCCCTGGCTCTAATCACGTGCTTAAAAAAAAAAAATATAAACCCCATTGGAATCCATGCATCCGGAGCTCTGCATGTAGATTAGGGGGCCAGATGCATGGATGGGGGGGGGGCGCGCCCCTGCGCCCCCAATGAACTGGTCAGAGGTCCTGCCTACAACCTTTAACCAGACAGTCATAGAAGTCACAAGACTACTATGTACTGCTGATGAGAAAAGGTATTTTGCAGTTTATATTTACTAAAATAATTGCATTTCCATGTTCTGTGTACTGTGGGAGACCAGATATAGTAAATGCAGGGTCCTGGGTTTAGTAATACTTGAAGTCTGCGTCAGAGAAAATCAAAGCAAATTACATTTGTTTACATTGTGAAAAAAATGCCTGGATTGAAGATTTTGTCTGATTTTCAAAGCTTTCTACGTTTATGCGTTTCATGCAGTAGCTTATTACTGCAGGTGACGCATGAATTTTGAAGAAATTTGCTTATCTGTAAAGGTGACAGGCAGTTAGCTATGAGTGGATATTTAGCAGTTTTTGTGTGGCTGCCCTTAAGGCACCGAGGGCTGATTTGGGTTAAGCGCAGTCTGTGGCGGAGAATCTTTCGTGCGCTGTGCAGCGAGCCGTGCTCCTACATACGTGAGATTACATGCACACACACGGGAGAAGGCCTCTGCTGGCGAGAATTCTTGCTGAGATTCTGTCCCATCGGCTCACTGGTGCAGTAACAGCACAATCGTTCAGGATTTATTCCCCTCACCATATGGTCTGCTCATTACCATACACTCAGCGTCCATATGGAAGCCTGGGATGTGAACCCTACTCGCTGGAACTGCCAGATGAGCAGCTCTGTTTGTGTCATCTGCCATATTTGGGTTGTTATGGCAACACAACATCAATAAAAAAGGAAATGTTGGCATTTTTCTCTCTCTCATCAATATTCACTCTTAACCCTTTCATCTAATGCACTGCGGCCATCGATGTATCAATGGGTCATACAGACTTTTTCTTTTTATCTTGCATTTAGTCAGACATCACACAAAGGGGCAGATTTATAAAAACTGGAAAAAAAGAAAAATGTGCAGCCATTCACCTGAGTTTTACTGCTTTAGTTATTTTGCTTCAAAGGAATATATGGTGTTTTTCTTTTTCTTTAATTAAAATGCTCTGGTCTAAAAAAGCAACAAACATTTTAAAAATATTTTTTAAATCATATTTACATCATGTTTACAATGTAATCTTCCTTCCAGTCAGCAGTTGGCGCTCTACTCTTCTTTTTACATGTGAGACATTGGGGTTGATTGACTGTGCGCTTTGCAAAGTGCAGATGCACTCTGTAACAGTTGCTCCAGAGCTTAGTAAATGAGCAGAAACTCTGCTGACTTCCATCACCCAATCATGAGCAAGCAAAAATGGTGTGCAATTGCTCCAGAGCTTAGTAAATAAGGTAAAGATTCAATACCCAATCACATGCAAGGAAAATAGAAAAAACAGCATTTTTGCCAGCTAATGATTGGATGATGGAAGTCAGAAGAGTTTCTGCTCATTTACAAAGCTCTGGATCAACTGCACTTTGCAAAGTGCACAGTTTATTTGCACTTTATTTAGTTTCACTTTACAAAGAATGCCCAATCACATGCGAAGAAAATAGAAAAACAGCATTTTTGCTTGCACACGATTGGATGATGGAAGTCAGCAGAGCTTCTGCTCATTTACGAAGCCCTGGAGCAAGTGCTCTTACAGAATGTAACTTCACTTTGCAAAGTGCACAGTCTTTTTGCCTTTAGTAACCCCTCTGTGTCTTTCTCAACATTGTGTCACTCCCAGCTGTGCTGAAATTCTGAATTTACCCAAAACAACAATATAACAGTGCCTCTGAATTTAGTCAGAGAAACAGAGCTACAAAATAAGCTGCTTTTCTATTCTATCTTTTTAGATAACCCATAGCACTCTGGGAAGCCTTTGTCATGTAATTCATTTTTATATTTGTAAAACAAAAGAGTTTATTTGGATAGTGAAAATCACAACAGGTTAAACATTTTTAAGATTGACCTAAAATCTTTAGGCCCATTTATTTAGATCTATGCATATTCATTGACTTGTGTTATTAGTGCATTGATATGCGGCAATGTGTGTTGACATTTATTTTGACGTGTTTTGACACATGCATTTTTTTATTCAGAATTAGAATGGATAAAGCTAAGGGTTCATGTACATGGCCTTTTGTTGTTATGTAGGATCTTGCTGGCAGTGACATCCTATGTAAAATCCTGTTCATACACTGTATGCCTGTAATGTTTGTGCTAATGTTTCCATGCATACAGCGCAAGTGGGTTTGCTCAGTTGCTAAAATGCAGGTGGCTTCTGATGCTTTGTGTCTTAGGATGCTAAGATGCAGGCGTCTCCTGACACCTAGCATGCGTGGTATTCAGGGCCAATAGCATACACTTATTCTAAATGCTGTATAAATGTTAACACAAACTTGTACATGTGTATATCAATAAACAAGGTCCCTATGCAGGATGGTGGATGTAGATTGTTCTCTTTTTTAATGCAGTTAAACATGGTTGCAAATTATAAAGTGAGTCTGACCAGAGAGGGTGAATCTGACAAGAAAGGGTGAATCTGACTAGAAAGGGGTGAATCTGACCAGAGAGGGGTGAGTCCGACCAGAGGGTGGTATGTCTGACCAGAGAGGGGTGTGTCTGACCAGAGAGGGATGAGTTTAACCAGAGAAGGGTGGGTCTGACCAGAGAGGGGTGTGTCTGACCGGAGGTGGGTAAGTGTGACTAGAGAGGGGTGTGTCTGACCAGAGAGGGTGAGTCTGACCAGAGGGGGATGCATCTAACCAGAGAGGGCAGAGTCTGACCAGACAGGGGTGAGTCTGACCAGAGAGGGGTGAATCTGACCAGAGAGGGGTGAGTCCGACCAGAGGGGGTTAAGTCTGACCAGAGAGGGTTGTGTCTGACCAGAGAGGGTTGTGTCTGACCAGAGAGGGGTAAGTCTGACCAGAGGTGGGTGAGTCTGACTAGAGAAGGGGTGAGCCTGACCAGAGGGGAGTGTGTCTGACCAGAGATGGGTGTGTCTGACCAGAGATGGGTGTGTCTGACCAGAGAGGGGTGTGTCTGACTAGAAAGGGGTGTGTCTGACCAGAGAGGGGTGTGCCTGACCAGAGAAAGATGAGCCTGGCCAGAGAGGGGAGAGTCTGACCAGAGAGGGGGGAGTCTGACCAGAGAAGGGTGAGTCTGACCAGAGAAGGGTGAGTCTGACCAGAGAGGGGTGAGTCTGACCAGAGAGGGGTGAGTCTGACCAGAGAAGGGTGAGTCTGACCAGAGAGGGGTGAGTCTGACCAGAGAGGGGTGAGTCTGACCAGAGAAGGGTGAGTCTGACCAGAGAGGGGTGAGTCTGACCAGAGAAGGGTGAGTCTGACCAGAGAGGGGTGAGTCTGACCAGAGAGGGGTGAGTCTGACCAGAGAGGGGTGAGTCTGACCAGAGAAGGGTGAGTCTGACCAGAGAGGGGTGAGTCTGACCAGAGAGGGGTGAGTCTGACCAGAGAGGGGTGAGTCTGACTAGAGAGGAGTGAGTCTGACCAGAGAGGAGTGAGTCTGACCAGAGAGGAGTGAGTCTGACCAGAGACGGGTAAGTCTGGCCAGAGAGGGATGAGTCTGACCAGAGGTGAGTGTGTCTGATCAGAGGGGGGTAGGTTTGGCCAGAGAGGGGTGAGTCTGACCAGAAGGGGATGTGTCTGACCAGAGGGGGTGAGTCTGACCAGAGAGGGTTGAGCCTGACCAGAAGGGGGTGAGTCTGACCAGAAGGGGGTGAGGCTGACCAGAGGTGGGGGTGAGTCTGACCAGAGGTGGGGTGAGTCTGACCAGAGAAGAGTGAGTCTGACCAGAGAAGAGTGAGTCTGACCAGAGAGAGGTAAGTCTGATCAGAGAAGAGTGAGTCTGACCAGAGAGGGGTGAGTCTGACCAGAGAGAAGTGAGTTTGACCAGAGATGGGTAAGTCTGACCAGAGAGGGGTGAGTCTGACCAGAGAGGGGTGAGTCTGACCAGAAGGTGGTGAGTTTGACCAAGTCCACTAAGATACAGAGTGCTTTGGGAAGTTTGGTCAAACTCTGGTGCCTGTTGGATAGTCAAGTTATATTTGGACACATGGTCTAACTGCTATAACAAGAACATGGTGAAAATGGAGTATATTAGTACAATGTATGCCTGACTGTGTATCTATGTTTAAAAATTCAAGTGAGTTTCACAGATTTCTTGTTAGGTACTACAGGTTCCTGTATTTGCACAACAGAACAAATACATAATGAATTCTGTTTGTAAAAGTTTATTTCACTGCCCTGCTTTACAGATCCCACTTTTGTCACAAAGATAGAGTAAGACTTTAAAAAGATGTTTTTTCCTCTGAATGCTTGGACTAGTTAAAATTATACATAATAAGATAGAATAATAGATCAAATACATACAATAGAAAAATACAAGCAGACCAGCATTAAGAATGCAGCCGAACAAGCTATGGGAACATCAGAAGAGGTTGGAGTAGTGGAAGGCGCGGTGTCTGTTTTCGCCGCGCGCTCTTGAATCACTGATTCAAGCACCAAGCCAATTAAGAGGCACCTTACAATAATGGGAGTCGTCAGCAAGATTTTTAAATATAAATCATTTTCACCTCCCAAGCTCTCATGATCCGCTACAGCTCTGTCTCTTCGTCTCAATTGAAAGGGAATGTTTGCAGTCTCAGTTCATCAGCTCACATTAGCCTCATGCTGAATATTTAAACATGGAACGATTTAAACACACCACAGAGCGAGGGAGAGGGAGAGAGGCAGAGGACTTGGTAAGGGCTCAAGCTCATTGCAATTTAGTAAATCAGCCATTTAGTTGCTGGCGCATCTTCTCTCTGCTTGCCAGGAATTAGTATGTTCAGCTCAAGGAAATGGGCAGATGCCAGTCCTTGGAAAGAGATTGTGTGTAACTCAATCAGCATCTGTGTAGCTGGTGGCTCAAAAGTGCTGTACTGTTTTATTCTGCTCATCAGCTTGAAATATGGGGCCAGAGTCAGAATCCCCCTTTAAAAAATAAGTGTGCATTTACATACACTTATTCTTTTTTTTTAAGCTGAATTCTAACCTTACGTTAAGTCTTTTACAAGCTCTTCTCCTTTTCTAAAAGTGCTCACTCCTATTTTATAGCACACTGTGAGTTTCCCACAGTGTGTTTTAGAAGCTACAAATTGTCCTCCAGCCTATCTCATTTCCTGGCTCGAGGACTCCCAGCATCATCTAGTTTCTTCATTCTCAGCCTGACTATCCCTGTCCTGCCCTTTTCATTCATTGGATTTCAGTTCATGGAGGATCAGCATTATATACAAATGCAGTCTGCCTAGGAACATTCACTCCTCCAGACTGACATCCACTTATCAAGGATTTTTGATAATTGCATAACTCTTCCCAAAAGCCAGCCCACAGCTTGCTTCAGGGCTGAAGGTTCTTTAGAGGAGTACCGAGTCAGGGAGCTGTGATATTTTCAGGAAACTATCTACAGCACCCAGCTGACCCTTCATACAAGCCATGTAGAGAAGCACAGACACCAAGTGATGATGTCACTAGATCTAAAAATAAGGTACAGTATGTAATGATAATGGAAAGGTTTTATTTAAAATGTAAACTAGCATGTTGATGAGTGGGGATTCAAGGGAACTGGATTTCAAGACAATTCCTGTGAATAGCAGTTATACAGGTCTAGATGGCACCATGTTTGATCCAATGAGGTTGGACAGGAAACGTAAAAGGCCACAAACTGTAGAGCCTCTTGTCCTCAGGACTTTAAGTGATGGCACTGGACAGAGTGTGTGATTGCGAAATGAATATCTAAGAGCTAGACACTCTATAGTCTATAGCTTATTATTTCCTTCAAAACGGATGTTTATTGGGCCTCTCTAAGTCATCATGGTGTTGGTTGTTGGTTGAGGAGCTTGGGCTTTGGACGTTATTATGTCTGTTAGATTGGGCAGTTGACCTCTTGTAAATCAAGCAGCAACTGCTTGCCTAAATCCACCCAAAATCTGACAGGTGCTAAGCCTACTGCTATGTCATCAAGAGAAAAGCCCTAACCTGTCTTGAAGTACCAGTTCCCCACTTACTGGTCAGACAGTTCTACATCAGCTAAGTTATCGAGGGAAGTCTATACTCTTCCACCTGCTCATACTGTGGAGTCTTTCGAGACAGACACCTCCGGGGCTCAGTTTAGCTGCTGATCCCTTTCCTTGGCTGGAAGCTGAGCTTTGGCTCATTAGTGTCTCTCCCTGGGGCGGAGAGCTCAGCACCATGGCTATGCTGTGTGATCCATCATTGTAAAGTCATCTGTCCCAGGCAGCTGTGCACAGGCCAGCCGATCGAAGGAACAGCTCTTACAAGTCTATTATTGCAGGCGGGACAGTAATTGAGCAGCAGGGATGGAATGGAGCAGCTTGCAGAGTAGGACCGACATCGGAACTTGATAATATCACCCAGCAAATCACTTATTTTAAAGCTTAGGGCCCAGTCCTGTCCAGATATCATTCATTGGGTTTCTCTTATACATTTATAGCATATAAAAGGATATTTAACTCCCTATGTCTTCACCCATATATAAACCAAGGTGAGGTTACATGTATCACCGAGGCTGCCACCTGGGGCCGCAGTGCCCCCCAGTGGAACAAGTATGTACTCTCACCATTGTTATTGTAAAAGTGGACCAGGGAAGGAAAATTTGGAATATTGCTCAAATACATAGTATTTGTTTATTATAGTGACACTGTGTTGAGGACTTCACTTTTCAAATATAGGGCTTGATTTACTAAAACTGGAGAGTGCAAAAATTGGTGCAGCTCTGCATAGAAACCAATCAGCTTTCAGTTTTTTTTGTCAAAGTTTAAGGCCCTTTTCACACCTGTTCACTCTGTTTTTCTCAGCGGGGATCGATCCGCCGATCCTCGCTGAGCAGGTGGATGACAGCTCCGTCTGCACTCTGTGTTGGGAGACGGAGGTTTCAGATCCCCGCTGTCCCCTATGGGGGAATCGGATGAGAACGGACCGCCTGTCCATTCTCATCCGAACCGATCCACTGGACGGATGGAAAATAGGGTTTCCATCTGCCTGGATTTGACGGACAGAATCAGATCGGATGTCAGCGGACATGTTTCCACTGACATCCGCTGCCCCATAGAGATGCATGGGGCATCCGTTCAGATCCGCCAGAAAAACTGACAGGCGAATCTGAACGGTCCGCATGTGTGAAAGAGACCTTATTGAACAAGTTGAAGTTAGAAGCTGATTGGTTACCATGCACAGCTGCACCAGATTTTGCACTCTTCACTCAATCAACTACATAATAGGGTTTATTTATTAAAGGAAAATCCTCTCTGCACTACAATTGCACTGCAAGTGCACTTGGAAGTGCAGTCGCTGTAGATCTCAGGGGGACATGCAAGAAATATAAAAACAGCATTTTTGCTTGCACATGAATGGATGATAGAAATCAACAGAGCTTCCCCTCATTTCAGATCTTCCCCTCAGATCTACAGCGACTGCACTTCCAAGTGCACGTTTAGTGCACTTGTAGTGCACAGTGGATTTGCCTTTAGTAAATCATCCCCGCATGTTGTAAGGTGGAACAAAATTAATCAGTTTTGTAAATACCATAATCTGTTTTGTTCACCAGATATTGACGCTATAACTGAGCCCAACAATAAAGATTCAGATTTTGTTTGTTGCCATAGGTGTCTGTCTATAGCACTTTTAGATGTCAGACACTGCATTCCATGTGTTTGCAGTTCAGGGTTTTAAGAACAGGAAATCTATTTTCATAATAATGAAGTATGTGAATATGTTCTATAATACATTTACTGCTTCAAATTCATGAGACGTTTTACAAAAGTTTCTTAGTTTTAAAAAGAAAAAAAAAAGACTTTCATTAATTTAATAAGCACTAGGCAAGAGTGGAAAGAGCCTATAGTTCCGGCATAAGGCACTGTGAAAGCCCTGCTCTGATTGGCTGCAAAAGATCATAAAAACCTCACATACAATGGATTAAAAACATTAAAACTTTAGTTTAATTGCAGTGTTTAGGCAGAAGAATAACAAATTCTGGAGCACCTACAGTATGTGCTTTTTATCTGCATTCATTGTTGAAATATGGTAGAACCCTCTTTTTAGGTGGTTTATTTTACCTTACATTCTTTTCTAGTGATGATTTTCTTTTATACAACAAAACATAGGATACAAGTGTAAATTTTTACACATGCAGTTACAATAATCAATCAGATAGAGTCAGCCAATAATTCTTCACATACACCCACTCTTTAGAGATTGCCACTGAGTCAGTGATACAGATAAAACATGCACGGCATGAGTCAGTTGAGGATTCACAAAGACCTTCATAGAAATCATTATCTGTGCTCTTTCCGTATGTGCATGCAGCACGACTAAAAAAAATGTATATGTGATGAAATGCCAAACTTCCTATTTTGGAAAGATGGAGAAACGTGTAGAAAATTGATAAGTCTTAAACCTATGCTGCATGAGCCACTTGAGCTCACACAACTGTCATTGTGTTGCAATTGGTTGCAGATCTCACAATCCATCATCAAATTATTTTGCTGTTATTGAAGATTGCTGTTTGTTGACGATCGTACCATGGTGAAATCCACAACTATTCCCAGGCTCCGCAATTTTTAGAAAGTATGTTGATTTAACCAGTCCGTTCCTGTGAATTAAAATTACACACAAAGGATACTTTAGAATTTTTTGACCCTATTTCCACATAAAGAGACTCTTCTGAGTTGTGAAAACATTTATGGAATGGCCTACAACATTACCCATTATGCCTACAATGTTCCCTCCCTACCGGAGTTGATCAGCGTATACACTGCTGATGCAAAAATGACAGCTGCTATTGGCACCTATTTTTAAATGAAAAAAAAAAAAAACAGAAGGGGAGGTAGAGTTAGGTCTTGGTTAGGGATGAGTAAAATTGAAAGATTTTATTTCCCCCAAATTTTGGCAAAATTAATTGGAGTCAATGGTTAAGGCAACATTAATTAGTTTTTTGGTTAATTTTAAAAGTGAGCCAAAATCAGGAAAAGATCAGCTGCAGGGAGCCTACTGGCAACACTGGTAACTAGCCTCTGCCCTCTGCTTGTCTTTTTTAGGCACCGCTTTCACTGTACAGGCCTCTAAAGGGCTGTTATGTTTAAGGAAACCTATAGACAGCTACACATTCTTGTTGGTTGTTCAGATGGGTATGTCTTAAGAGAAGAGGTTTTATTAAACGTCTGTAATTGGTGTACACTATTGTACTGTTGGGAAAGGATGCTTTACATTAACGCTATTTCTCAGTTGCACTTCTCAATCTTATAAAAACATATAGGTTGGCATACTTGATTTCGCAAAGCCTCTCCAAGTATTGCATCTACCTTCACTACAGGCCCAAGATCTTACACTATGATATTGTGGATGTATGGCACCTTCTGCTGGGGCTGCACACTCTGAAGTATAATCTATATATATATATAGCATAAGCAGTGAAGCCCTGGCTTTTTTTTCTTGAGCAAGTGGGAGCATTGTAGGATTTATTTTACTTTGAGTGAACATAATTAGATCAGTTGTCCCTCTAAACCTCACCCAATGTGCTTATTAATGTAGCCCCCAGCTTTCAGTTACTGCTAAAGTACTATAGACAAGCAGTCGACAACCGGTGGTCCTTGGACCACTGATGGTCTACGAGAACATTGTGGTGGTCTTCAGGAGTTCTCCCGCAGATCAACATTGTGGCGGATGTATTCCACCGAATGTTGTTTCCAGTGTTGTTCTCAATGCACACTGACAGTCAACATGCATTGATACTCAATGCCTCCTCTGTAGTTCCGGCTCCTGTGAGCTTAGAGGGAGGCGCTAGGAGTAGTGCAGAGGGAGTTGAAGAAGGAGAGGACTTCCAATGGCAGCGCTGATCACAGACTGTAGCAGGGAGCACAGAGTTCAAACACATGGCTGGCTAAGAAGATGAGATCCAATGATGAGTCTGTCAGGCAGCAGTGTGATGCAGAGTGTGTGGGGGGGGGCGGGGGCAGAGAGCCAGGGCATTGTGTGTATAAGGCAGCAGTGTGATCCAGGGGGAGGGGGCAGAGAGCCAGAGCATTGTGTGTATAGCACATGTAAAATTCATGTTAGTGGTCCACGGGATTCAAAATTGTGAGTTTAGTGGTCTGTGTGGTCCAAAAGGTTAGCGACCACTTCTATAGAAACCACCACTACCCGTGACATAGAAGCTACGGGCTTGCTCCTTCACCCCACGAACTCTGCCACCCGTTTCACTAAGAAATGGTCTAGCTTCCCTCCCAGGAGGGTGGCTCCTTCCATAGCATCGACCTAGGACCCACTACACTACTACCTGCAAGTGAATGTGATTGAGGATAGCACTTGGTTTCCTAACTAGTGGTGTACCCACCCGAAACCGAGTGCTATCAATAATACCTCTGAAGGTGTCTTTTATGCTTGACTTTTTCATGTTTGCCCATGTGACGCACAGTTTTCCCCCATATCCAGGTTACATATGTAGTATATGGCAAAGGACTTCTACTGTATGCCACAACCTTATTATCATTAACCTCTACCTCTCTCCTCCGTACCCGAATCCATTTCTCCCTCATACCTTTTCGCATCTTCCCATTCACCCGCCCTCCCACCCTATCCTCCCTTCCCCCCCCCCTCCCCTCCCCCCCCCCTCTCTACAACTCTTCCTTACCCGCCTGCTCCCTCCTTCTTATTCCCCTCCTGCCCCACCCCTCCTCCTTTTTATACCACTGAAAATTTCATATCATCCCACAGTTTCTTTGCAGTTCATTCTATGCTCTGAAGTTCCTCGTGATTCTATTACATTAATTGTGAACAATATTCTGGTCGCAATTACTTCTATGTTATCACATCATCTCTGTGGTTCAATTTTTGAAATTGTTTGTAAAATGAGTTTTCTTGAACTTCAATAAAATGTTATAAAAAAAAAAGAAACCACCACTACACACAGACCTCCACACAGGGGGGAAGAGCCTTGCCTGCAGTACTCTGCATTTCTAGGGCACATTCATGGACTTGAATCGAGATGTTTGGCAAGTCTTGCAAGTTGAAAGGCCTGCTAAACATTGCTGGCGAGATCTAAGTTTACATGAAACTATACAAAGCAATGTAAATCTTCTGTGTATACTAGACCATTGGCTATTCATTTAAAGAACAATCTTTGAAAAGCTTTATTAATGCAAAGCAAAAAGCTGCTCTTCATGCCAGCATGAATGTGGAATAAATTGGCTGACAAATAAAACTGACATGTGGATTATAAGGAGACATGCCATTGGTGTTACACTGGCCATATATCTTACAATCTTCTACAATGTCTTTAAATTTACCATGGACTTTGGAGTAGCAAGACAACCCACTTTCTCTAAACAAGAAACACAAAGAAAGGCGCATCGACCTAGCGCATTATCCTCAATATGGGCTTTATTGTTAAAACATAAAAATGGCTACTCACAAGCAAAGGTATAAATCAATCACATCGGACTCAAAATCTTGAGTAACGAGAGTAGTCCATACGAATGTCCCTTGTCCTATTAGGATGACCTCTGACGCGTTTCAAGGCATACGCCTCTTCCTCAGAGCCACCTCAGGCTCTGAGGAAGAGGCGTATGCCTCTTCTGGTGGACTGTCATTTGCTTTATATTATGGAGAATAGAACAGGTATGGTAAAGTCGGTACATTCATTTTCAGGGATCTAGTGCAGTACTTCCTGGCATAGCGCTAACAGTGCCAAAAACAAGTATGTAAAACTGTTCATCTACTTGTCTCTATCCACAAGCCTATTCACTGTTAAGCAGACCCTGACATTTAAATATTCCTCTACCCAAACCCTTACACCAAACATTTCCTTAAAAATACCTATTAACATATACAGTATGTAAACCCCAACTACTGTATATTCTTTGCTTATTTACCCCCTTTTTCTGGTATACCATAAAAAGATTTTTTTTCATATCTGTTCAATAGTTACAAAATATTACTTGCCAGGAGTCTAGTGAGCTGTTAACTTCCTGTGAACTCTGCAAAGTTATCTCGAACAGTCCTATCAGCCCTACATCTGTTACCTATGTGATGGAAAGAGGGATGTGTTCTATAGCCATGTCCTGGGGTGATAACACTGCTCCTCCATACAGTGAGTGTAGTCACCCTAGGATAGGATTTTTTTTTTTACCAGCAGGATCACCAGGCAATGCTAATGCTCTAGAAGAAGAAGTAAATTACCAAGGTGGCTGTGAACAGATTTTTAGTGGGCACTGGGAAAATCTCACTAGTGAAATCAAGATGCCTACAGGTGACGTAGCTCATCAGAAACTGAAACTCTAATTTTGGAGGGACTGGCCTTTTATTTCCCCAGGCTCCTTGTCTGCCATCCTGTGACTATAATTCTAAGTGACTGCACAGTTTACAAAATCTTGTGCAAAATAAATAAATGAATAGTACATCATCATCTGTAACATTTTATATTAACTCTAGGGGTTACGTTGCTGCTGAGCCAGTATATCTAAACTTGTCACAAATTATGCCATTTCAGATTGTTTGGAATTACAATTACGCAATCTATTTTAACTGTGAATATAAATAATATTTGATCTTAAGTGCTGATCTCCACCAAATATGTACTGAAATGCCAAAAGAACATTAGTGTATGGCAAGAATGTAACCTTAGGTCTACTGCAGTAGCAGTGTAAAGACAACATATATCTATTCTAAAGCCCTTAAGAAAGAGGGGAAACACGAAGCCCCTGAAATGCATTTGATATAATTTTCAATTAAAAAGGATTTAATCATATTGAAGCATTCTACTAAACATTCTTTGGCTCTCTGTTGTCCTTTGAACTGCACGTTCTGCCCAAGGTCTCTCAGGGTTGGTGGGCAGCTGTGGTTCAGGAACAACCTATGTACCATTTCTATGTTACAAGAAAAAGAGAAGGTTTTGTACTTGGCCAACGCTGGTATTATGAACTGCTGTAACACAGCTCTCTGAATATTAGGCTACTGGAAATTTTACATTTTTACTCACTATTTCCATTTAACAATTTCATCCAGTATAAAAAACCTAGAAGAATATAAAATTCCATACCACTTTTAACCCAACTGGTCTGGTCTGGTCTGTTCATAAAATTGAGGACATTACCTGGTCCTTAAAAAGGTGAGATTTTTCCTGGTCCAGGTGTAAAACCATGGTATACTTCAGCAAAAATTTATTTTGTTTTAGGCATGAAAGGGATAATCTGTGCTAAGCTAGATCTCAGCCTATTCGTTTTTAAAAAAAAGTTGGCCTTCAAATTATAAGTAAACGCAATCACCAAATACATATAAGCTTCAATATGCTAACGTAATATTAAAAGCTGTTTTCCATATTCATTGTTTAGGCGCCATCTTTTATTACAAGGTGACAACACTGTTTCTGTGTCCCAATTGTGCTCCTGCGTTGTCTTAATGTCACACACTCTTCCAATGCAGACACATTTTGCATTTCTCTACTGTTGTCACCATCATAAAAAAAATAAAAAATTTTTTTTGTATGATACACAATGCTTTATCAAACTAAATGTCGTTCAGCTAGAGTTTCCATCTGCTTTAATAAAATTTCCCTTTAGCCAAATATTACGCCCACATTGGCTACATACTTAGGTTTAACAAATGAACATTTTTGTTTCACAAATGAACATTTTACTTGAACCTTGTCTCTATAAATGAATTGATCTTTATACTTATTCATGGATTTACTCCACATCCCCTTTAACCATATGATTTGAAGTTTCATAAACCCCCCCCCCCCTCCCCCTTCTAGCCCTGATGTAAAACAGCTGTGTTTATTGTATTCTGTGAGCTGATGGAAAGAGGCAGGGAAAAAAAAAACACTTTATTTATTACTTTTGCCTGTTGGGTGGGAGCGAGAGCATATGCGGTAAGATGCATTGTATTTATACGTTCTCACGTTCCTGAAAAGCAGTGCAAATAAAAAGCAGCCATTAACCATCTAATCGGCAGACCAAAAAAAATAAATAAATAAAAACGACCCAGAGCTCCAAAATAGATTCAGCGCATTTTCTAGAACTTTCTGTAGCAGTAAATAAATAGTAATGGGTCTTATGTCCCTTCCAGCATCATACTGACTAAACGACTTGGTAAGGAAATCACCTTTGGTAATTGTAAGGTCAACGCACGGCATCCAATCCTTCATCTTCTCTCCAAATGCAAAGGCGCTATAAATATTACGACTCCCTTTTAAACATGAAATTGCTCCGGCAATGTTGCCCTTTCCATTCACTAACATAATGTCATAAAATATACATTTCGAGGTAAATATGCAGCAATGGTTGGGGCGGGCCTCCAAGTCCGCCAGTAAATGAGAGGTTAACTGTAGAGTGCCAATCCCATTATTGAGGGAATTTAGCACCTTGGACAGCTCTGTAAAAATCTTTATTGCTTTTCTGACCCAGTCGGCATGTTTTGCCTGTGCGAACCTCACCTCCTTCCTCTGATTGAAAGGCAATATATTAGATTCTGAACACAAACACGCCTGAGGCTTGATCCCCTACCGGGAGTGCAGTGACACGGAGGGACTGTAATTTTCTGGTCACTCTACTCCAGGGCACCAAGCCAGGCGTCCCTGGTTAACTTTACAAAACTACGGCATGTTCCAGTCTGTCTTTCTCAGATTTAAAGGGGAACTCTGGTTAATTTATTAACAGTCTCCAATTATTTGTTCAGGGTTCTTCTTGTTTCAGCTTCCTTTCCCATCACAAAACTTACCAGAAGGTTTAATTGGATATAAACCAAATTACTAAAATCTCATATAGGCTTTAATGCGCTAAAGTAATTTTATATAATATATAATATAATTAAAAACTAGTGATCTTTTCTATAGAAGGCCTTCATGCCCTCCCATAAAAAAAATATATAAAAAAATACATATATATATATAATATATATAAAAAGTGGACCTGCGGTTGCATGTCTCACAAATTTTCTACATTACTCATAGCCACAAGCATGCTCTATGTACATAGCATCCTCTGAAATCATGATTCTGCTTCTCTCTGAGTGGTCATGGGAAAACTTTGCTGCTGAAGTTCTTCTTCCTTATGACCTCTATTGCCCAGACTGTAATTGGGCAGTGAAGGAGCAGCAGCACATGCTTGTCCAGTGTTAAGATAACAACCGTTATGTAATGCAGCAGAGCTATGACTAAAGCCTTGTATACACTATACGTTTTTTTTTTTTCGTTCAACCCAGCGGGCTGAGCGGAAAACATGGACAGATTGCTGTACTAACACAAGCAATGTTAATACAGTGATCTCCCCCGCTGTGCTATTATGTTCTGACAGGGGGACCGCCCTGCCAGAACACATTGGTCAGCACTCGCAGCCATTGGCTGGTCAGCTGCTGGGTTTTCAAGCATTCTCGTTAGACAGAAGCTGATTGTGAGATTGGCTTCTGTCGGACAGGCAGCTGTACATACAAACCAAGCATTGGCCGGTTTCTTCTGTAACGGTTAATTTTGACTCATATTTGGCCTGTGTGTACCCGGCTGGTTTTCAAGCATGCTCATTTGACAGAAGCCAGTCGCGAGATCGGCTTCTGTCAGACAGGCAGCTGCAGACGTGGGCTGAAAGTAGGCCGGTTTCAACTGTAGCGGCTGATTTCAGCTGATAATCGGTCTGTGTGTACCTGACATTGCACACAGTATTGACCCTCCCTCTCCCAATGTGATTGTTGTTGTGCAGCACATGGGATTATAGGAGACCACCTGGAGTACCACTTTAATTGAAAAAAAAAAAAGCTTGCCTTATGTATATTTTTACTGATAACATCAATCTCTTAAAATTTCAGTAACTTTCAGCTGAGTTTACCAGAGTCTGATTCCTCGCTTCACTGTCATCATGACTCTACCTTGCTTCCCCAGGCTGGATAAATCATACCGATAAAACAATAAAGCTATAGATCAAAAACACACAGCCTAAACGGGACCATTCCCATTATGTTTCTGGAATGTTTGTATTACGTGTTGTTAATTAAAAAATAATTTAAATGAGCTTTCCCGCATTACAAATTTGTACGGCTTATTTTATGAGCCCACTAGCAAACTCAGGTTTCCTTTGATGTGAATTTGGTCCCTCTGCCAGTAACCAGTAACTAAGATAACATTGAATAGAGACAAAACCACTCAGGTGTGTCTGCATGAACAAGGACCTGTCTTGCGCACAGTGCTAGATTTATAATGGGTTAAAAGGGGAGATCATCCTGAGTCCTCTGCCAGAACGGGTTACTCTCTTTACAAAAATACAGTTAAAATATAGGTTTCTTTTATTAAAATGTATCTTGGGAAGGAATATTTTGCCAGCAAACCCCCAATAAAGTTTTTATTCTGGTATATTGTACTGAGTTTAAACTTTTTTTTTTGGCGGCTCAAAGGAACCACACTTAGGGCACTTATGCCCTGTGGGGAGAAGCCTATGCATGTGTGCATGCAAGCACAATCTCATAATGACATTGTGTCACGCTTTTTTAAAATGTGTGACTGTCATTGAAAATGTAAACTAACACCATAGTTAAGGCCCGTACACACGTACCGATCGTCGGCATACAAACGTCGGTGGACGAAGGATCTGCCGATTGTACGCGTGTTAGTATGGTGCCTCCGACAGATGTCTGCGCACAATCCGCGGACAAAAGTCTTTCTTGCAAACATGAAAATTTTTGTATGCCGACACCAGAACGGACGATTGTTCGCCTGTCAGTACACAATTCGGCCGACAGACCGCAGATTTGCAAGACTGGGCATGCTCAGAAAATAGAAAACACAGGGAAAGTTAACCATTACATGACATCACTTCTGCAGTCGGCGGACAAAATTCTTGTGCTGTCCTTGTGCTGTCTTTGCACTTTTCAGCAGACACCGACATCCCGGGGAGAAAAGAGGAACATTTGTATGCCGACCATCGGTACGTGTGTACGGGGCTTAACTGATTAGATAGTGAGAAAAGTTGATTATCGAGAAAATTGTGTGTAGAGGTAGTTCTAGCAAGCACCATCAGGCAAGACCAACCTCTATATTTTGTTTTGTATATTTATGTGGACAGTGAATGTAGATGCATAGGTTGCAGTATTGACAGCATGTATTTACATGTATACTCTTCAGATATATAATCCATTTAACTTTAGTTCCAATGACATGCAATAAATAGACTTTGATATATAAATTTGGGGATTTGCTGTTTCTTTCATTGCTGTGTATAAGAGGCTTACTGAACTCCTAAGTCTAAAATCCAGCTCTCCCTGCACACACACCAAGCAATCTAATAGATAGATGGAAACCCAGAGTCGGCTGCACATCATTGCTCAGGACTGCTTCACCATGAACCATGCCTGCGTAATATGCAACGCACTCCGCTCACTTACCTTACACCCGATCTATAGCAGCTTTGGGTGGAAGTTACTGTATTTCACCATGGCTGTAATGTGTGTGGTCTCAGTTCTTTTCATTTTCAACAGGGGAACATGTGAAAGGGTGACAGCACAGGGACACAATTTGGGGACAGCTGTCACTCTATAGCAGGAAGTATCTGTACAAGGTCCTTCATGGCAGGATCACCAAATATTTTTTAATGAAAGCTGCAGATTTAAACTAGAAATTGGGTATAGCAACTCTCCACCCTCGCAAAAATAGACAAGCGAAATACAAAACCAATTTTCAAATGACAGGTGATTTCTACAGTAAAAACATGTACAATTGTTTTGAATGTATCAGGAGCTGCTAGTTATAAGGCTAAGTGTAGCCTGTGAATTTGTATAGCATATATCAATTAACCTCGCTCGCAATGATAAACTCTTATTTCAATACACTTATAAAAAATATATTATTAATAAACTAAATGATACAAAAACAAAATTATTGCAAAAAATATATAATAAAAAAGTCCAATGAGTGCAGTGTCTTCACACGATCACCAGGTGTATCCAGCCAAGTATGGCCAGCCAGTATCCCCATACAAATATCTCACACCAATAGTGATTATTGAGTGCTCTTCCTCACCAGCATATATGCACACAGCCCACTTACCAGACACAATTGACCCCCATTACAGTTAATCAAAATTGGGTAAAGAGGTTCCACTCTCACTGATCCATTGCACTGCTTATATGGGGGCCAGCTAGGGGTTTCCCAATAGCCACCAGTGCTCCTACGCTCTCTTAAACCCAGGACAAGTCTCTTTAGTTTTAGTTTAATGTATGGTATACTGTATACTTAGTCACATTGCTCCAAGCTAGACCAATGTAACTATGTAAAAATATTTAGATTCTTCTTTTTTCTCTTTAGGGTGTTTATTTAGATTTTTTTGCATAGAAAAAGCACAGAGTGCGCCGAGTGTAAGATAAGATGGCCTGCAAGCTACATACAATTCCAAACTACGTGTATTACAGTAACAGTGGAACTCTGTGTACACTTTTAAACAGTACCGGTAATGGTGAAGCATAAACTGAGTAACAAACAAAGCAAGTAAAAGGTACAAACATAACTCCAACTTACACTCAACCATACACACACATGTACACACATGTGCCTCCCCTCTTCCCCCAAGCGCATATCAAAATCCAAGAAACACATGGAAAACAGTACCCTAAGAAATAACAATAAAAGAGGGCACCTTAGAGTAAGAGGCCATAGATGATTCCAGCCATGGATTCTACATTTTCTGAAATTTTCTGGAGCATGCTCTGCCTTCATATATTATGCCTGGAATTTATCTTTAAAGATCATATAATATTTTTGTGATTGGTTTTGGATCTACTTTATACAGTCTGGTGGCCTTTTCAACACTATTTTCCTAGCTGTAAAAATATCCAAATACTAATTTAAAGGCTGGATGAAACATTTAGTGCAAAATAAACAATTCTGAAAGTTAAAAAGCACCTATAGTAATCCAGGCATATGTATCAGACCCGGAAAAGAGACATTTGACAATCAAAGAAGGACAGTAGAATATGGTTCTGAAAGAGGGACCGTCACATGCAGGACAGTTAGGAGATATAGTGACCTATCTCCTGACTGCATACAAACAGGCCAACAGACTTGTAGGATACTGGTCTCTCTTTCATTGTTCCAGAAAGGTTACATTTGGGCTCCAGTTAAAAGCTACAAAAGCACCCAGGCCAAATGGACCCCCCTTGCCAGGCACTTCATCTTTATTCGGTGCAGAATTTTAAATTGAAGAAATGCTAATGCGCATGTAAAAGCGTGTCATCTGAGAGTTTGCAAGAGGTTTATGGTGACAGCAAAATGAATGCAATTAGATCTCATTTTTCTGATGAGAAACTGCAAGAAAATGAATAATACCAATTTGCTTTTTTGGGAAAGGCACTCATTTTTTTCCTTCCCATCTCACTAAACTTTTTTTGATAGCTCAAAGCAAAGGCGATTTGCTTGTCCGGAAACCTGAAGAAGAACTCTGAATTATAATGACAGGGATGTTTACATCTCCTAAAAATCCTGCTAACTTTTATCTCCGTTTCCAAATCTGGAAGAACTACTTAAATGCACATTAGCGGATATACTAAGGCAATCAGATAAAAAAATTGCAAGCAGGGCCAACCCTGCTTTCAGGCTATTGGTTGTCAGTGTGAATTGTAGTGTCTGCCCCAACCACTGACAACTAAACTACATACCATCACCTACTATTGCTAGCATAGTATTGTGCAAATAATATGAACACACGTGGCTAAAACTGGCCTTACTGGTAAAATTATGCATTTTTTAGTAAGCACAAATTTTAAATAATTTTACAGTGTTCACCATGGAGTGCTTTTCCATATTTTTGTTATTGTGTTAAATGTAAAGGTTTGTAGATTTGTCACTACATGGAACTCTTGGGCCCAGAACTCTGTTTCTGGCTTAAAGAAAAAGTACAACCAAAGCTCCTTTGGCTGTACTTCTCTTGTGGATCACAGGAGTACAGTTCGTTTTCTACTCCTGTGACTCAGGAAGGATCGCGGCCATATGGTCGGGATCCAACCACATGCCTGGACCAGCACCCGCCTCAACCTTTCAGGGAGCTGCTGAGAGCCTGAGCCGGCTGCTTCTGCCCCCTCCACAGTCCAGCGCTCCAGTGAGCGGGGGGGGGGCAGAACAGAGACCTGCTGATTGACAGTCACCAGCTCTCAGCTCAACCAAGCAATCGGCAGTGTTTGATCGCACGGTTCTTAGTGATAGTGCCGGGGATGGACAGATGCAGTATTAAACCAATGCTGCATCCAGCTACATAAGTTTGAATCTGAAGAAAACCCAAACCCCTTACTTCTCTTGTATCACCTGTTAAGATACAACATAACTGCGGGAGCCATATGAGTTGATTTACTAAAGGCAACCACGCTGTTCTCTTTGCAAGAGAAGTTGTATTTCTCCAGGGAATATGCCCAAAAGCTTAATAAATGTGAAGTTTTACTTTGTAAAGAATACTTAATCACTTTCAGAAAAATAAAAAAATGATTTTAACCTCCCTGGCGGTATGATTCTTTCGGATTTTAGGTGCTGAAAGCGGTACCATTATTTTGCATGTAATTTTTAAGAATGACCAGCCCAAACCAACTATTTACATATGATTTTTTTTTTTTTTACTGTGCGTTCTTCTTTATAACATCTCAGCTATGATAAAGTTTGAAACACCAAATCATAAATTATAATATAATAAAAAAAACTATAAATAAGTTAAAGGAAGGAAAGGGCACTGGGGGGGCAAACTAATGTGAATTTATTTTATTTTGTACTGTATCAGTGTGTTTGGTGTGTTTTACATTTGAATTTGCCGCCGGGTTCCACCTCCCTGCGAACGCCACGTCGCAGGAGACGGAAGCCGGGGCACACAGAGCATCCGGAGAAAGATCCACCGCCACACACTGCCGGGATTCATCGTTGGATCCCAGGTACAAGGTAAGTAACCCCTCTACCAGGATCCAGCGATCTTCCTAGCAGTACCCCGAGTGTTGCTCGGGGTTACCGCTTTTGGCACTGAAATTTAACCCCGTGCCACACTCGGGAATACCGCTAGGAAGGTAATCACATATGAATGGATGATGGAAGTCAGCAGAGCTTCACCTCATTCACTAAGCTCTGGCACAAAATTCTCTTGAAAAGTGAACAGCCTATTTGCCTTTAGTAAATAATTCCCATAGACTTTGTGGGAAGGAGAAAAAAACACTTGGGTGCGGGAAGGTTAGAATTACAAATACAACTGTCTCCACTTTCATTTATCTGATTGCAAGTTACGCACACAAACATTTTTTAAAACATTCGCAAGTGTTGATGAGATTATTTGCATCAAATATAGTTATTTTAAATGTTTTCAAAGACCTTGAAAAAAATATAAATTTTCTTAAAATTTTATTTACTTTAAATGTATAAAATTTTGCATTGTCTTTGAAACTGGAAGACACAAGTACCTATTAAAATCAATACAAGCTGGGTCCTGGTTTTGCAAAATTGTCTTAACTGATCACTATAGGACAGAACATTATTCACTTTTAAAAAAAACTCTGATGGCCAAATGCTTCTTTAAGACGCTTGAATGAAGTATGACCAATATTATTTAAATTTATAGATTAATGTTTATCTTTGTATTTTCTTGCAGGAGGTTATTCTGAAGAGAGCAGCAGATCTGGTAGAGGCACTGTATGGAATGCCACACAATAATCAGGTAACATATAACATTAAAGTGATATTAAATTCTTGTTTATTTTTATTTTTTTAAGTAACAAACATGTTATACTTACCTGCTCTGGGCAGTAGTTTTGCACAGAGCAGGCCCGATCCTCCTCTTCTCAGGTTCCTTGCCGGCGCTCCTCACCCCTCCCACCTTTCGAGTGCCCCCACAGCAAGCGACTTGCTATGGGGGCACCTGAGCCAAGCTGCTCCTCTGTATGTCTCTTCTCATTGGCTCACTGACTTTGATTGACAGCAGCAGGAGCCAATGGCGAGGGAGTGTCCCGGATAACTGAGGTTCTCGTTCAACATTGCTGCATCGAAATGGGGCTAAGGTAAGTATAAGAGGGGCTGCTGCACACAGGTTTTTTGTGAAATACACAAATAAAAAGTACGTCCAAATGAATAAATAATACTGACAGTGACAAAGTGTTTAGGGAAATTTTTTAACTGTGTTCCCACATGCGATTCTCCATACAAAATGACAGCATTGTAAACCACCACCATGTGTCACTATCACATACCTGGTGCTGGAGGCCAATGGAGAGAGGGCTTCCCTTGCAGCTAAGTTCCAGACTCCCCTGTAGGTGGAACGGTAGGAGTTAGGCTCAAAGAAGCACGGGTTGAAGCATTTAGCATGGGGGCAGTGTGAACGAATCCTTAAGGGCCCCCTGTAATCTCAATTTTGTAGACAATTCTGCCATCCTTAAAGCCTTAAAGTTTTCTCAAGTTAAAAAAGAAAAAAAACTGAATCAGCACAAGGGACATTACTTATGATCAATGCCATGTGTCCCTTGTGCTGCTGTCTTCTGGCTTTAGTTGAAAAAATCCACCTTCACTACGTTGCCGGCAGCGCTGGTGGCTTCCAGTGCTTCGGGTTCATGAATGGGGAGAGGAGCCAAGTGTTGATAGGGGAACGGAAGGTCACTGCAGGGCAGGTAGATGTCAGGGTATGCGTTTGGAGCATGGGTGCTTCTTCCTCAGGGCCTATTTATAATCTACACTTAGATGGACGCTGCTCTTTTATCTGCTTCTTTCCATACAGAGCCCTTCCTACTCTGATGAGCTGGCTGCCTTTCTGCATAGACTTTGTTTTTACTATAATAACTGGATTTACATGAACTATCCACACTACTGGATACCCTCTATGGGCAACCCCTACAGCTCCCCTCCTTCTAGTATTGACACCTCCTCCCACCACAGTTTCTATGCCACTCTAGACCTGCACAGCGCTTGCTTACTAATTCTTTAAATGTGTTTTATTTAGATGTTTGATACTATAAGTGCCTTATTTCAACAGGAAATTATATTGAAAAGGGCAGCTGATATTGCCGAAGCTCTTTACAGTGTTCCAAGGAACCACAGCCAACTTCCTGCCCTCGCCAACTCCTCTGTACACCCCAGCATGATGGGAGTCAACTCTTTTAGCGGGCAACTCGCTGTCAATGTTTCCGAGCCATCACAAGTCACCAATCAGGGTAAGGAAAAATGTCACAGCCCTTTCAAATGTACGGTGCATGAGAACTAATTTCAGGTATAGGACATATTGCTACATAAATACATTAATTCTCTTACATCATTAGGTTTTTGAGCATTTTGAATACACGTCTTTATCAGCATTTGGCAACTTTTCAGGTCTAAACCAGGAAAAAAAATAATTTATTAGATGACTTTGGTGTTTTCAGCATGGGAAGTCAGAAATATAAAGGGGTTTCAAGCTGCGTATTGGTGCCACAGCTAGAAAAATCAATCAAGGATGTCAATAAATTGGTTGCATTTATTGATTTAAAGTTAGCCTTTCAGTAACTTCAATAGTTTTTTTTAGAAAAAATCCACCTTTGTCTAATAAAAAAGCAGTCCTTGGGCTCCAGTCAAGTGACTTTGCCTAGTCTGAGATGATGTCATCAGTCTGATGCAGGCAGAAGAAGCTATTTTTCAATCTCCTCTCCCCCAGGGATCAGAATGCAACATTGTCACTTTGTAGCAAGGCACAAGCTGAGAGGGGCTGGTCTATTTTAGGCATATGTGAACACAGCCTAGACCTGCACAGGCATCAGGATTTACATGATTGTGGTATATCTGAGCCAATATCTAAGTACAAGTAGATCCTGACCCTAGATGATGCGTGAACAAAGATGGCTCTCTCCTACCAAAGATGCCTCTCTCCTACTGGAGTGAAAGCAGATGCATATATTGTCCGGGATGGAGTGTGGGGGGGGGGGGGGGGGGTTCTTTACTCTGTGAGAGGAAATACATAACTGGAACTGTCACACCTACAAACGTAGCATGTATGCATTAACATGGAGAAATATATGTATCTGATGCCATTGTCACATTTTACACACATTTTTAAGATTGTGTCCTGTTTTATTTACACTGGAGTTTATTGTATGTGTTATAAAAAGAATGAAAACAGATTTATTGATAATCTCTGATTTCTTGGTGTCATTCCTCAGGCTTCACCCGTAACACAAGCAGCGTATCACCCCATAGCTACGCACCCAGCACCACCCCCCAACAAACCAACTACAGCTCTGTCACAACCAGCATGAATGGCTACGGAAACACAGCCATGTCCAATCTCGCTGGATCACCCAGCTTCCTCAATGGATCAGCTGCCAACTCACCTTATGCCAGTAAGTGTTTGTTTCATGGGGAGTGTGCATAGATGTAAAAGGCTCAATCACACCAGTACATATAAAGATTCACATATGTTCTTTGGGTTTTCCTTGTTTGCATTTTACAAGCCTTTAATATGTTTTAGATGCGATCAGTTAGGCTGCATTTATGTTTTTTCCAAGGATACCATAGGTCGAAAGCTTATAGAAAACATTCCATAGCCGTTCCATATATATCTTTTGTAAACTCTGGTGCACTTTTACACATAATACCACATTCAAACTTTAACATACAGCACTTTTTAATAAAGCAGTGCCATACAACAAGCTTGAAACGGAACTAAACTCATCCGTTTACCATTTCCCAAAACAATCACATTCAAGGCATGCCATGGATGTCACAATTGCTTCTGCTCCCAACCAATTCAAGTCATCAAATAGCTGGTGTCATAGCTGATCACATGTGCAGCAACTTGGGAACTGCATATTAAACAGAGGCTAAGATGGCAGCTTCATTGGCTGTAAAAGATAGGAGTCTTTATGTTTTGCTTTAAAGACTTAACTGGTTTTAGGTTAAAATATATCTTCACATGAATTCCCAAGTGCTCTGGAACCATTTATTCAAATTTGCTATGCAAATCTCAAGTTCAGGAAGGATACCTGTCCTGCCTCTTCCCATGTTCCACACCTCACTATTGGCCAATGAGGGCACATATCACATTAAAGAAGCAACCGATAGTTGACTTTGAGGGGAGGGCCAGTTGTCATATTTAGTATTGAGTATTTTGGGATTTCAGAGTTCCCAGGGTGAGTTTGCGGGTAACTAAAGATGTCTGCCTTTCTTTTTTATGTCAGTTTACATACTTAAAGTGTTTGTACCCTTAAAACATAATGTCACTTGCAGCCCCTTTGTTTTATTCAACCATAATGCACTCTGTAAGTATTTTCTTAAAACTAAGCCTCTAAATACCTTTTTTTTTCAGAAATTTTCAGGCCGGTCATGTGACTCCCGGTTGCTCCCCTACTCCAATCCAGGGCTACAGCGGGAGGGGCTGAGCGGCCAGGAGCCACGTAACCAGCCTGAAGATATCTGAAAAAAGGTATTTAGTGGCATTGTTTAAAATATTTACACAGGGCATTATGGCTGTATAAAACAGAAGGGCTGCCAGTGACGTTTTTTAGAATTTAATTTTCTACTGATAGCGACATGAGGGAGGGGGGTGACACAGACTGCAAGCTGAAAGGCAGGAGGAGAGAACAGAGCTGCTGGTCACATGATCAGCTCTCAGCACCAGCTTCAGTGCGTAGAGGAGGGACAGCCAACAATGGATGCCCCATAGTAAGCCTACGGGTGATGCTATCACATAGGCATTGCAGCAGTTGTTGACGATGTCTCCTTTTCACTGAAGCCAGTCACTGGGAGATAATGGGACCGGACAGGAGCACCTTCAGAATAGTAAGTATAGACATCTTTCCTTTACATGTTAGTTAGTATAGGGTTCAGAATGAAAGTAGGAGCAGGTTTAAGCTTAGATAGTATTTTACTGCACTTCCACTTTAATTTTAATTTTAATACACCCACCCCACCACTGCCACTACCACCACCACTACCACCACTAGTGTGACTGTGACTGGTTTTTGCATGAAAATACTTTGCAATACCATTTACTCTGTAGTGAAAATCCTGTTTCTTGTGTCACACTCCTTTGCTCTGTGCTGGCAGAGCTGAGTAACAGACATACCCCTCAGCCCAAGTGTTCTCACGCTGACTTGTATTGCAGAGCTGGGAAGGCGGAGTGTCTGACCAGGTCTGGTACAATACTGAGAGCAATGGGTCTAACTCTGGTGTCTTATTTGACTGCACAATCATATTAAGACACCCTGCACAACTACTGTAGCAGGGAAGAGAAGATTACACTATGAAAATGGAGGTACAAAGTCTTTCCAACTGCCTAACTAATTTTGTGACTTAAATTAGGCTTTAACTAGACATTCAAGCATTCTAGTTTTAGTGACCATCTAGTGTTCAGTAATTGTATGTGCTGGATGTACACTATATTGTCAAAAGTATTGGGACCTGCCTTTACTCACACATAAACTTTAATGGCATCCCAGTCTTAGTCTGTAGGCTTCAATATTGAGTTGGCCCACGCTTTGCAGCTATAACAGCTTCAACTCTTCTGGCAAGGCTGTCCACAAGGTTTAGAAGTGTGTCTATGGGAAAGTTTGACCGATCTAGAAGCACATTTGGAAGGTATGGCATGATGTTGGATGAGAAGGCCTGGCTCACAGTCTCTGCTTTAATTCATCCCAAAGGTGTTTGGGTTAAGGTCAGGACTCTGTGTGGGCCAGTCAAGTTCCTCCACCCCAAACTTGCTCATCCATGTCTTTATGGACCTTGGTTTGTGCACTGATCCAAATCATTTGGTGGAGGCGAGAATTATGGTGTGGGGTAGTTTTTCAGGGGTTGGGCTTGGCCCCTTAGTTCCAGTAAAGGAAGCTCTTAAGGTGCCAGCATACCAGGGTATTTTGGACAATTTTATGCTCCCAACTTTGTAGAAACAGTTTGGGGGTGGCTTCTTCCTGTTCCAACATGACTGTACACCAGTGCACAAAGCAAGGTCCATAAAGACATGGATGAGAGAGTTTGGGCTGGGGAAACTTGACTGGCCTGCACAGGGCCCTGACCTCACCCCAATATAACCCCCTGTGGGATGAATTAGAGCAGAGACTGCAAGCCAGGCCTTCTTTCCCAACATCTGTGCCTGACCTCACAAATGCGCTTCTGAAAGAATGGTCAAACATTACCATAGACACACACCTCAACCTTGTGGACAACCTTCCCAGAAGAGTTGAAGCTGTTATAGCTGCAAAGAGTGGGCCAACTCAATATTGAACCCTACAGACTAAGACTGGGATGTCAATAAAGTTCATGTGCATGTAAAGGCAGGTGTCCCAATACTTTTGACAATATAAGGTATCTCTTACTCCCTGTCAGTAAATGTTCTGATAATTAATTGGATATAATATTAATTCATGATCCATAGTTTTTTATTTGTAGTACACACTGATGTTATATCAAATTTTTGTTTAGTAGTTATAATTTTTGCTATTCTATATACCACATCTGTAACAAGCTATGTTATAGTATTTTATGTCGCACACAATGGATCTGATATGATTCAGATTCTGTATACTGACACCTCATATCATTTGTCTTGTAGTTGTTCCATCCAGTCCCACAATGGCCTCATCCACCAGCCTCCCGTCCAACTGTAGCAGTTCCTCTGGAATCTTCTCCTTCTCTCCAGCCAATATGGTGTCAGCTGTCAAACAAAAGAGTGCTTTTGCCCCTGTAGTCCGACCTCAGGCCTCACCACCTCCCACCTGCACCAGTTCCAATGGAACCAGCCTACAAGGTGAGAGGACACCCCCTTCTAGAAACATGTATTCCCCACAGAGAAAAGCTACATGTTAGAGGCTGCTTTACAGCCATGGCCAACGTTTTTGAGAATGACACAAATATCAATTTTCACAAAGTCTGCTGCTTCAGTGTTTTTAGATCTTTATGTCAGATGTTAGTATGGTATACTGAAGTATAATTACAAGCATTTCATAAGTGTCAAAAGCTTTTTGACAATTACATTAAGTTTATGCAAAGAGTCAATATTTGACCATTCTTTTCCAAGACGTCTGCAATTCACCCTGGCATGCTGCCAATCAACTTTTGGGCCACATCCTGACTGATGGCAGCCCATTCTTGCATAATCATTGCTTGGCATTTGTCAAAATTTGTTGCTGTTTTTACTTACCCGGCTCCAGAGGATTGACCACAGGTTCTCACTAGGATTAAGGTCTGGGGAGTTTCCTGGCCATGGTTAGATGTTTTGTTCCCCAAGCCACTTAGTTATCACTTTCGCCTTATGGCAAGGTGCTCCATTGTGCTGGAAATGGTATTGTTCATCACAAAACTGTTCTTTGGGAGAAGTTGCTCTCAGGGGATGTTTTTGTACCATTCTTTATTCATGGCTGTGTTCTTAGGCAAAGTTGTGAAGTTGTGAGTGAGCCCATTCCCTTGGAGGAGAAGCAACCCCACACATGAATAGTCTCAGGATGCTTTACTGTTGGCTTGACATGGGAACAATTGGAAAGGGGATTCATCAGACAAAATTACTTTACCTCAGTCCTCCCCCAGTAACTTTTGCAGAATATCAGTCTGTCCCTAAAGTTTTTTTTCTGAAGAGAAATGGCTTCTTTACTGCCCTTCTTGATACCAGGTCATCCTCCAAAAATCTTTGCCTCACTGTGCCTGAAGATGCACCCACACCTGCCTGCTGCCATTCCTGAGCAAGCTCTACACTGGTGGTGCCCCGATCCCGTAGCTGAATAAACTGTAGGAGATGGTCCTAGCGCTTGCTGGACTTTCTTGGGCGCCCTGAAGCCTTCTTCACAAATGCAGTAGAAATGTTTTTTATGGAATTAAGTTCATTTTCATGGCAAGGAGGGACTTTTCAATAATTACAATTAATCTGATCACTCTTAATAACATTTTGGAGTATATGCAAATTGCCATCATAAAAACTGAAGCAGCAGATTTTGTGAAATGTAATATTTGTGTCATTTTCAAAACTTTTGGCCATGGCTGGACATGCTGAATCTGTCCCAGTCAGCCATTTTGTGGCTTGAATCAGACAGACAGACGCCTGCAGAGATGAATTAGCTATTTTGTGAAACTATTCAGTCAGCCAGACAGCTGCATGCATAATGGATTCAGCTTGTTTTTGACAGGAATTCACTGAAACAGAATGGAGTCAGCCATTCTGGGTCTGTATCAGTGTGTTCTTACTAAGAACTGCAGTTATATTCCAATGACTACCAATCAGACAAACTTTTAGAGTAACTCTGGTGCTGATTGGTGACTTAAGAGAAGTTAACAGTTCTTAGAAAGACACACTTAATACATAAAGCACTTAGTAGTATTAAACCCTTTAGTGTTTTGTTTTGTTTTTTGCCCCATACATTGAGCACAAAAAATTCAACATTCCCAA